>NC_137803.1:28021623-28309123 GCF_963383645.1 Muscardinus avellanarius | reverse complement strand
AGCTGCAGCTGGTTCCCCCGGGGGACAGAAGGCCGCGGTGGTGTGGCTGCGGGGCCAGCGGGGGCGGCGGCGGCGGCGGGGCGGGGTGATGGCGCTCGGAACCCGGCTCTTCGGGCTGCGGGGGCAGCAGCAGCAGCGGCGACGGAGGCTGTGCCGGGTGATGGTGGTGGTGGTGGTGGTGCGGGTGGTGATGGTGGTGGTGGTGGTGCGCCGGGGCCGAGTGCGGCGCGCCCGCCGAGGCCCCGTGCAGCTTGGCCAGGCTTTCGGCGTCGTCTTTGCCGCCCACGGGCCGGAAGGCGCTGGAGTGGTGGTAGCCGCCGCCGCCCGCCTTGCGCCCCTCCAGGAGGTGCGGGTGGTGGGGCGCCCCGGCCGGCGTCGCCCCGGCGGCCGCGGCCGCGCTGGGGTCGGCGGGCGGCGTGGAGCCCGCGCTGCAGTCCCCGCCGCTGCCGCCCGGGGGCGACTCGAAGAGCGGGTCGCGAGTGCCCGCGCCCCCGGCCGGAGCGGGCGGGCCGGAGCCCGGGCCGGTGGCGCCCACCGCGGGGGGCTGGCCCGGGGGCGGCGCGGCGTCGGCGCTGGCGGCCCCCGCGCCCGGCTCGGCCAGGTCCAGGAAGGCCTGGCGCAGGAGGGCGGGGCTGTCCCCGAGCGCGCAGCCCAGCGCCGAGGGCGGCTGCGGCGGGGGCTGCAGGTAGGTGGGCACCGGGAGCCCGCCGGGGGTCCGCGGCGGCCAGAACATGCAGAAGGGCGGGTAGAAGGCGTCCTTGCGGCCGGCCGGCCAGAAGAGCCCGGACAGGCCGGCCTTGGGCGCGGCCCCCGCGGCCCCCGCGCCCGCCGCCCCCAGCGCCTCCGCGGCGGCGCCCGAGTCCTCCTTCTTGTGGCACAGGCCGAAGGCGGCGGCGGCGGCCGGGAAGGTGTAGGGGTGCGGGAAGAGCCCCCCGCAGCCCGGGAACTTCTGCAGCACGCCCCCGAACGACCCCTTGCTGGGCACCGGGATGACCGGGTAGCTGCGCGGGCCTTTGGCCGCCCCCGCCCCGCCGGCCCCCGCGCCGGGCACGCAGCCGCCCCCCGCGCCCGCCCCGGCGCCCCCCGAGGCCGCGGCCACCGACAGGCTGGCGGCTGCGGCCGAGAGGCTGGCCGCGGCCACCACGGCCGCCTCCTGCAGCGAGTCGTCGTCGTCGTCGAAGCGCGGCCGCTTGTGGGGGGCGTGGGGGGCGCCCGCCAGCTCGGCCAGGGGCGGCGGCGGCGGCGGCGGCGGCGGCGGGGGGGGCGCCCCCAGCAGGTGCGGGCCCAGGAGGCCGCCGCCCCCGGCCACGGCCGCCGCCGCCGCCACGGCCGCCGCCTTGACCGAGCTGAGCGGGTGGCAGGCGGGGTGCGCGCCGGGCTGCGGCAGGGCGCGCTTGCGGCTGCCGCCGTTGAACATGGCCTTGACGTCCTCCCAGGCGAAGACGAGCTCGTCCTGGGGGCTCTTGTCCGTGAGCTTGAGGTGCCGGCGCCACGAGTTGAAGTTGGCGGCGTCGGGCTGCGTGTACTTGGCGTCCGGGGTGCGGTGCGAGTGGAAGATGAACTTGTTGGGCGAGAAGTACATGTTGCAGTAGCTGCACTTGATGCACTTGGCGCGCGAGCTGTTGTAGCGCGCGGGGATGAAGCTGCCGCGGCAGCCCCAGGCGCACTCGTGCGACACGTCGAAGGCGAAGTTGTCGGGCAGCTTGGGCGGCCGGTTCTCGCCCAGGAACGACTTGCACAGGCGCTCGGCCTCGCGCTTGGTGATCATGCCGCAGCGGCGCGAGGAGATGGGCATGGCCCCCGCGCGCCGCAGAATCTCCAGCTGCACCGGCGTGCACTGCACGCACGTGATGCCCAGCGCCACGCGCCGGTTGTGGATCTCGTTGTAGCTGAAGTTCTTGAGCAGCGTGTTGGAGATCTGCGCCAGGCACAGGCGCTCCTGGCCGTCGATCACCAGCGACACGATGGGGATGCCGTAGAGGATCACCTGGCCCACCTGGTTGGGCTTGAGGCCGGCGTGGCCCGGCCGCGGCTGGCTCAGAGCGTCGGGCTGGAAGGCGCTGGACGGCGACGCCAGCAGGATGTCGTTGGGCCCCGGCAGCGGGCTGGAAGCCATCTCCTCCTCCCGGGCCGAGCCCTCCGAGTTTGCCCTGGAGACTAAAAGGAGAAAATGTTGATTTGGAGGAGTTTGAGGGGAGGTGAGCCTTTAAATGAAGAATTACAAAAACTTTTTTTTTTTTTTTTTGGTTAAGACACTGATCATAAACTAGGCAGATGACCAAGTCTTAAACACAAGAAAGCCCCAGCAACTCAGTGAGACCCTGTTTTCAAATAAATGTCTCGTTTAATTTTCTTTAAGGCTGTCCTTTAGACAGTAGTGATTTGTTGGAAGCGAATTTTCTTCCGTCCTAAACATAAAAGTAAATTTATATTTATTAAATATATTCTCATTAAAAACAGTTCCTAACAAATTCAAGATCTATTCTGGATTTATGAAAGCTATTGCAATAAAATCACGTGTTCACTAGAAATGACAAGGTAAGGACATCTGTAACTGGTCAGATTATAAAAGTTATGGTAAACTGGGGCTTGGCCATTAAAAATCTAAATTTAAAGAGAGAAACCATTTGAATTTGCTTGGAAATGAATTGATTTTGGTTGAAAAATAAACCCAAACCTTTTTTAAAGTGATTTTTGTGGTATCTGTGGTTTCCTTGGGGAAATTCACTACTGGTTGAAACACAGCTTATTAAATCAAAACGAAATCCCCCCCAATCCTTGCCATAAGATATTTTGGTAATTAGAAAATTTGGGGGTGGTGGTGAAAAAGTGCACACCACCACATACATGATCACACCCAAATAGAGTGTTTCGCTTTCAAATTTTCAAACACCCATTTGTTGAACTCACAAAGTAGCCCTGGATACAGCTAGGTAGCTTGAAAAGATGAAGACCTGTAAACACTTAGAAACTGTTTTCTTCTCATTTCTATGACAAGGAACAGGTATAGGCCAATCAATTAGAACCAGACACAGAGTAAACAATTCTTGAGGATCCTTGTTGGTGGACTTCAAGAGGCAACTTTAGTTTAATGCTAACCACTTGGTGACCTTTTTGGTCCATGTTGGTGGTTGTATTCCTTTAGGGGGGAAGGTGCCCCACCGTCAAGATAATGCCCAGAGTAGGTCATCTTGGGAGCATTAAAATTGGATCTGAGACCAAAAATCTTGATTTCATCTCTGGCCAACGGAATGCCACGATGAGGGGAAATACCAGTGAGTTGAAAATAATAGGAAGGGAAAGCAAGACACCTTGGCGACATTGCTGGTAAATCAAAGCAGGCCAACTGGTGGGTCCCCTACGGAAGCAGCCAGTCACCTTTCCATGGCTAATGTCCAGGGCATAGGCCAAAGCTATCCTTTGCCCTGGAAAAACACTGGTGGCCGGAGGAGAGCCGTTCTCAGACAAGTATTTCGAATTTTACTGCAGCGATTTCAGAGCATACACTCGCACCCAAAAGGCCATCCCCTTGCCCCTTCCTGGGCCCTCAGGGCCTCCTTTGACCTGCAGCCTTCCAGATCCTCGGCTCTCATTACATCCCGTGGCCTCCAGGAAGGCCTCAACGCGATGAAGCCAGAGGAGGGCCTGGCTGGTCACTTTGGATTCATCCAAGACAACCTCGCCAGGGGACCGGGCATTAAATGGCACCCCTAGGTAGAGTGATACCCGAGTTTCACACAACCAGCTTTAACCTCCTTCCGAGAACGAACTCCTTTCCCTCCCCAACAAAATTCCTCTTATCTCAATAAGAACCTGGGATAACGCGAACTCTCGCTACCCCAGAAACGCGCACGACGGGCCGGATTCCGATTAGGAGCTTTAGCGGCCATAGACCCCGAAGAAGTTATCTCTTCCTCGTGTTCTCCACTCTTATCCCAACCCCTTCCAGAAAGTCCCGTCAGAATATAGACAAAAATAGGAAGGCTCGGGCTGGGGCACGATTTAAGGGTGGAGAAGAGAGAGACAATTAAAAGTTAGTTGAACTGAGAAAGGAAACGGAGGGACTTCCCTACCTGGCCCAGTAGCCCCGGATCTCAACTTAATTCGGCTCCAAACCCATCCCCACCGAAGCGAGCCGCCGACCCGCAACCGAACGGAAAATTCCCCCGCTGGGGACGTCCAGCAGCCGACTCCTAGCTGCGTGCCGAGTCAGGGCCGGCGGGGTCGGGCAGTACCTGGTAACCCCTAGATGTCTTTAGGCGCGTGGCTGCCGGCCCATCTTCCGAGGGCGCTCGGAGGCGAAGCATCCAAGCGGGTCCTCGAATCCAGCGGGCGGGGACTCCGGCGGGCTCGGCGCGAAGATCCGGGCGCTGGTGCGAGCTAATGGCGCTCCAACCCCGACTGGGGGTGGGGGAAATGAGGGCCTGAACTGCGGCGGGGTGTCCCCTAGACCGCAAAAAGTGTGGACGCGTGGAAGCCCGCGGCAGGCGAGCCCCAAGTGGAGCGCAGTCTGACAGCGCCTTTCTCTGTCTCTGAACTCGTGTCGGACCGAGGGGACGCCACCCAGCGGGCAGGGTGACGTCACCGTCTCCCTGACACTCCACATTAAAGGGCTGGCATGCTACTGGGAGGGAGGGGGAGAGCGAAAGCGGCAGCGAGGCGCACAGAGATCTTTCCTCAGCAAGCACGAAAGCTACCACCTATCTAACCTGAAATTGACGACGACCTCCCCAACCAAAACACAGCCATGGTGTTGCATCCGCAGATCTGATTTAGGAGTGGAAGGCTGAAAGGTCTGCACTCATCCCGGGGACCTGGATCCAGGAGACGCTGGATTCTGGAATAACGCCTCCAGAAGAACTGTATGCCTGCCTGTTCGCTATTCTTCCTTCCTTCCTTCCTTCCTTCCTTCCTTCCTTCCTTCCTTCCTTTCTTTCTTTTAAGTTACCCTCTGTCATGAATGATTCCACTGACACACGGTGCAAACCAGTAACCTCTCTGTGTCTCCGACGGTATAAAATCCGGGAGAATAGTTTCGTTTCAGAGCCTCTTTTGAAACACTGTGAAATGAGAAAAAGGAGAGAAATTTCCACCTAGGGTGCCCAGTTTGAAACCTGCAAAAAAAAGCATGAAGACTGTCTCCACTTTTGCATATGCATTTGCTTTTTAGGACAAGATACAGAGAGTCACTGCATTCTTCTCTATTTTACAATGGGGTGGGGACCCCAGTATGTGACGGACACATTCATCCATTAACTTCCCTTGGGATAGTTCTCTAAGCCACTTCACAAGATCTCTGCAGGCCACCTCAGCAGGAGGGAAAGGTGGGCTGGGGGACTCAGGAAGGCTCCCAACCCTGACTAGCCCTTGAAGAGGTTTCCAACTCCCTTCGAAAAGTAAATTTCCCAGATGATCATGTCGGAGCTTGTAACTCTCTCCCCTAAAATAAGGGGGGACAGCACGGATGAGAAAGAGCAATTCTCCACAGCTCCCCAAAGTGAGACACACCCTCGGAGGCCACGAAATGTTAAGTACCAGCTCTTGGGAGTCAAAATGACCGCTGACTAGTTTATCAGAAGTGACTTATTTGGAGGACATTAAGCTTGAGACCTGCGTGGGTGGGGCTGGAGGATCTGTGACCTTCTTCCTTTACTACCACAGATGAATGGCTGTTGCCGCCTGGTGAAGTGCAGGCTTCCAAGTTGGGCAATCAGATTGTGGAAACAATAGAGCAGCCTCCACTAAGCCAGAAGCCCGCCCAGACTGGGTTACAGCTCCACCAATTTGCCACTCCTAAATACGAGAGCTAAAGTGTGAAATCATAACACTAAGTAAAACCAGGGAGAATCAACTGGCTTCTTGCTTGGAAGTCATAGCTTTTAAAAATTAATATTCTGAAAACAGTTTCAGAAACACAGGAACCATAATGTTTGGGCAGAAGTTTTAAACTGCATTGGGTAACTTTTCACCCATCTTCTAGTTTCTAAATGCATTAACAGTATGCGTTAGACTGTGTCCTAAGGAGTTGAAATCAACCCAGCACTCCCTACCAATTCCACAAAGTCTCCTACCTTAACAAGAAGAAAAACTCATGCTTTTGGTTTGCCCAACCCATTCAGCAAAAGAGCTCCGCTATCATCTTCAAATTGTTTTCCCAGAAAGGCCAAAGGAATGCACTCTCCAGAAGGTTCCAGGGCCAAGCTTACTCCTTTCTCCTTCCTGGCCTCCTCTTTGGGCTCAGGGGTTCTCACAAAGCAAGTGTCAGGGTTGCTTAAGGTTCCCAATACCTCAACTGTTAGAAAGTTTGAGCCTGAAAATAAGGAGGATTTTAGGATTGAAAATGAGAAGTCTATCCCTCCTCTCACTAATGTACTACAGGGAAATGTCTGCTCATTCTGAGGAGGAAGCCCTGGGGGGGTCTTGGCTTTTTATTTCAAAGTTCTCATCTTTACTGAAAGGCTTCTTTTCCCCTCACAGATCCCTAGTTTAGTTTTAGTTTTAGTTTTTGTTGATCTTAAGAAACATCTTTCTTTGGAAAGCAAAAGGGGCTGAATCTTTATCTTCTCTCCCATACTAAGTTACCCTGAGAAGTAAAACCACATCCTAGTGGTACTTGCTTACCTAAATCTTTAAACGCAAACATTTACACAGTATTCTGGGGGTTAACTATCTACAAACTTTAAGACAAAACTTTTTTTTTTTTACTGAAAGAAAAATGTTAAATACTTTCACAGATTAATTCCAAGAATAGTACAATATTTTATTTCTCCAGGGATCCTGAAGATAAGCTTGTTGGAAGAGTCACGCTGAGCAGGATGCAGTGGCATACTCCTATAATCCCAGTACTTAGAAGGCTGGGATAGAAGGATTGCAGGTTTGAGGCCAGCCTCAGCAACTTATCAAGACCCTGTTTCACAATAAAAATAACACAGGGCCTGGGAGAGTAGCTTAAAGGTATAATACCCCTTGATTCAATTCCCAGTACAAAAATAAAGAAAGAAAAAGAAAGTACTTGGGAGGCTGAGACAGTAGGATAGCAGGTTCGAGGACAGTCTCAGCAAGACCCTATTTCAAAATATAAATAAAATAGGACCAAAGATATAGCTCAGAAGTAAAATACCTCTGGGTTCAATCCCCAGTACCTCCCTCCCCGCAAAAAAAAAAAAAAAAAAAAAAAAGAGTCTAGTTGTTCACAGCAGACTTTGTGCTCCTGGAGAGCCCTAGTCAACACCAGAGTTGGAATGTGGAGTTACAAGCTTATTTGCATGATTTGAGACTGTGAGCAACTCTCTGTCACCTATCATCTCTCTGACCTCTTGCTTTCTTCTCATTCAACCATTCTCTTTCTGGCTTTCCCCTGTTCTTTGGCAGTTTCTGTCCTGTCCTTTGGGACCCTGGCAGGCTCAGGGAGGAGAAGCCATTGGTGGTGGAGGAGGCTGTTTGGCTGAGTTAATCAATGCTTTCTTATTCAAGCTGACATGCATTTTACACATCAGGACCCTCCTCAGCCGGCTAATTGATTCAAATTGTTTTATTGGTTAAATTGGTGTCACCCGTTTGTATGATCTATATCACCCCACCAAGGGAAGTATTTCCACTCGTATCTCTGTTCCGGTCGGCTGCGGTTCACCCAGGCCAAGGACAGGTAAAGAAGCCCAGACACCGGACCCAAAGGAAAACCACAAACCGTGCAGGCCCCCTTGGAACTAGTGAGGCAATGTCTCCACAAATGCACTCAGGCGGTATGGTACAACAGCGCAGAAAATGGTTTATAGCTACGGGATTTAACAATTGGTTGAGACGAACCCAAACCCTACTGGGACTGGGCCCACTGTCCCCCACTTTGGAAGCAGTTTGATTCGGAGTGGGCTGTGGACCCTGAGGGGTATGAGGCCGAGGCTGAAGCGCTGGTAGGAGCTGTCCGTGGTGCTGACGCGATGTGAGGCTCCATCATGCAAAGCAGATCCCGGAAGAAGCCTCCACCCAGCAACCATCAGAGCCCTAGATTCAGCTTGGGGCTAGGCACGGGGCCAGGTAGACTTAAAACGCAGGCTGGGGAGGGGGCACAGAATCTCTCTGTTCTTACATCTGCCATATCTTCAAGGACTGAGATACCTAGTTTTCCCACAAACTCACCCCCTTCCTCACATTAATATAAGATAAAATCCTTAATATAAATTTATTACAATGAGAAACACAACATTCCCTCTTCTCACACCCTAAGGCTGGAATTGAGAATCCTCTGACAATTATGATCAAAGAATCACCCTCAGCTGGCGTCCGTGGGCTGTATTCCCAGTGCTTGGGAGGCTGAGACAGGAGGAGCACAGGTTTGAGGCCAGCCTCAGCAACTTAGCAATACCCTGTTTCAAAATCAATCAACCAACCAACCAAACAAACAAACAAACAGGGCTAGGGCTGAAACCCAGAAATTCAATGCCTCTGGATTAAGTCCCCAGTACAAAAACAAAATAAAACAAGCAACAACAAAAAACTTTAGCTTTCTTTCCCATTCTCTCTCATGACATTTTCACTCCCAGGCAGAAACATTACTATGTTTTCATCCCAGAAAAAAGTACTCCTGGCACTGATATTTCTGCATCAAAGAGGTCAAGAAATGATTTCTCTGTTAGTCCCAAGTTTACAAAAGGTGACTAAAATGGCCCAGAAAGAAACTGGAAAACTGCAGAACAGACAAACTCCAGCATACAGAAAATACAGAGGATTTAGAAGCTAGGTAAAAGTTTCTCCCCAGTCACCTACTAGCTCTAAAATCCTGCTCAGATACGCAGACTTTCTAAGCCTCAATTTCTTCATCTGCAAAACGAGATTGATAGGCAGCCCACAGGAGTGTAGTGAGAATTAAATAATATATGTAAAGTGCTTGGCAAACAGTAGTCACTTAATACATGATGGCTTTAAAAACACCTTCCTTGGAGAACAGCGACAAGAGCCAGGCCTATCATATTATGAGATATGCTAGAAATTGCCAGTAGCTGTAGAATAAAAGACATCAAAGGCGTTTTACCTTATGGTGATCAGAGGAGGAACCACATTCTCTGGAGGAACATTAGCTCTTTTCATTAAAACTTTATCCTGCCCTAATTGGTCTAAGTGTTTGTTTTCTATACAGGTGGCCAGAACTCCAGCTAGTCCTTGCTTAATCCATTTTAAGTAAGCTTCTAATGAAAATTACCAGTGATAATGGACACAGTGAGAATGATTGTGAATAAATCTCAATTTTTACTTTCTATCCCCAAAAGCTTTCTGTAAAAAACAGATTTCTAGCAAACCCAGATGAGACTTTCTTGGTTTCTGCTCTACTGCCTCAGATAAGGAAGGAAACCAAGGACCGAAAACAAACTGAAAACTCATCCATGATGGAAGTCATAGGAGAAATGAGAGAGACCTCAAGTACTCTGGGGTTGATTGAATATGTGAGGTTTTTCTAAAATATTATCTATAAACAAAGGCCCTTCTCTTCTGGGGCCAGCAATGCCTTTTTTGTGGCAGTGAGGATGGAACCCAGGAGCATTCTACACTCCCAGTCTTATTTTTTATTCTTTTGTTTTTGAAACAGGGTCTTACTGAGTTGCAAAGGGCCTCACTAAGTAGCTGCGGCTGTCTGGGAACCACAGTCCTCCTGTTTCACCCTCCTAAATGCTGTGATTACAAGCGTGTGCCACCATGCCCAGCTGAGAATACAGTCTTAACTGAAATTGGGAAAGGAAAGGGAAATGAACACATTTTACAGGACCTGAATTCTTGCCCTCTGATCCTTTGAGTTCTTCATGCACAAATCACTGTAAGAATCAATAAGCCCTTCTTACAGTTCAAACAAGCATCTTTATAAAAAAATAGAAACTGTAGAAGTAGAAATCAAGACTTAATTTCCTTTAATCAGAGGAAACCATTTTCACAAGAAAGCTTGCATTTTGGGTAAGTGACAGAGAAGGCTCATACCTTACCAGTTCACAGAGATCAGAGGACTAATCTGAACAATTGCTGTGGGACTTAAAAAAAAAATAATACAACCTGCCTTTCTTCATAGTCCTCACAAACCTAAAATATAGTAAGGCAGGCAGGTTTACATAGTTTACTTAGACCAGAAAAATCCAGAATGGAACATGAACTTAGTGCACTTGGTGGTCACTTAGCAAATAAGTTGACCAAGATATAATTGAAGAGCACACAAAATACCCAAGGATAGGATACACATAAGCCCATGGATACATGCCCTCCCTGAACACACCTGCAAATATGAATCAAAATCTAAAGGGAATACTGGTACAAGGAAGAAGCCCACTAGGCTTTCTTCAGTCTCTCCTCTCTCCCTCTTCTCTCTCTCTCTCTCTCTCTCTCTCTCTCTCTCTCTCTCTCTCTCTCTGCATGCATACACATATGCACCCGCCCCCTCTACTCACTCCCCTCCTCCCCACATTGGGAAGGAGGGGGTCCTTTGAAATGGAGGTGGTCCCAGCTGGAAAACCTCGGAGCTCATTTAGATCACATCACTTCAGGCTTTTGTCTCTGCTCCTGAATAACCTAGGCCGCTGCAACAAAAGGATAGGAATCTACATGGAGTTTTCATTGGCAAAGATGCATCTCAAAGATGCTGCTATAATAGTGAATAACAAGGCATGATGCTAGCCTTCTTTGATTGCTACTCCTAAAGAAGAGAGAGGAGAGAGGAGGAAAAATGGAGGAGAGAGAAGGTGGAGCAAGAAAATAGAGGTTGTGGGGAAGGAAACTAAGGCAAGTATTTGGGTGGATTTCTGCAAAATAGCCTTTAATTGTATGAAGACTTCAACTACCACAAAGTATATGAAATGGAATTTGGGACTTATTTTACAGCTGTTTTTTCTTTTTGTTTCAGGGAAGCAGTTTAAGAAGTAACATACACGGAGGATGCAGAGAGGGTGTGGGGCTGAACCTTTTAAAGCTGGTAGAGGAGAGGCAGGGAGTGGGGTGGGGGAGGGGTGTAGATTGTCTGTTGACATCTCACAGGAGAGACAATGACATACATACACAGTTAACATCTCCCCAGCTGACACTAGTGGAAGCAACATTAGATTTTATTTCCTGGGGAAATGAGGAATCTTTCTCTCTTTCCTTCTCTCTTCTCCATCCCTCCACCCATTTGAAGAATTTTGCAATCAAGCTTGATCCCATCAGCTAATTTACTATTAAACTCTCATGTGTTCTTTGGCTGCCTGATAAGCAGCATTCCTTCAGCTTCTTTGGCCTATAGACTTTAACTCAGTAGTAACAAAAGGTGAAATTAGGTATTAGCAAAATAAATCCCAGGGCTAGTGATGGCTTCACTTTGAACCCCTTAAGCCCTGTAGTTGAAATTCATTCTGTTTGTGTGTTAAAAAGAATTACTTCTAAAAGCATTACTTCTAAACACACAAAAATAGAAACATTTTTGAATATTCTTTCTGAATATTCACTGGATGCCACATTTTCAGGAATAAAAATCAATGGCTTGGATTTCTGCCCCCCCCCAGACCAAAGGCAATACCATCCCAAACTTTTTCAAGACACATTATGATATCATTGACAAACTCTTAATGTTGGCAAATAATTAAATTTTCCATCTTTTAGAACTGTGTAACCTTGGGTGTCTTAGAAACAAATTGTACAAACAAACCATGGAGATGAGCACTGAGGGTTTCAGAGGAGATATAATGAACCAACTTTAATTACTAACTTGAAATTAAAAATGTAATATACAGATTTAAATTTATTTTCACCTAAATTGTGTATAAAATTATATGGCTTTTGCAGGCTAAGAAATGCTCTGTAACCAGCCATGCTACTAAAAAGTCTGAAGTAGTTTCCAAAACCGAGTTCCCAGACTCACACAGTAATAATGATACATTTATCATTACTGATGACCACCTACTGGGTAATTATTGCTTTGTTACTACTATTACAATCAAGAGATTTCTTTATTTACTGTTAACATTCACTTAAAACTGAATGTTAATGACTGTTCTGAATTCACCAAAGAGAGTTTTCTGTTATATTTCAGAAGTACTTACGTTCTGGTTCAGAATTGGGAAACCATTGCATAACAGAGTGAAAGGCAGAAAGAGAGTGCTTGGTTCTCATTCTCTCTTGAGAATGGAAATGACATTCTGAGGATTTCTGGAGCAAAATTTTCCAGTTCAGAGTTGCAAAAGGTTAAGATAATGCAACCACTTGACTTGTGCTAATTATGTAAGTATTTTATTACAGGAGATTCATTCATTATTGATACTTGTTTGCAGTAACTTCCTGCTTTGGGGGAGTTATGTTTTATATGAGAAGTAAACAACCCATTTCTTCAGGGACAGCCATCTCCCCATCTGTGTTTCTCCCACCCCTTTGCTAAGTTACATACCCCTTCAGGGTTGTTATGACTGTGGAGCAGAGAGACAATTCCCTAAAACCCTCCTCTTCTCTGTCCATCTCCCTTCCCTATCAGAACTTTCACATTCTTAAAAGGTAGAGCTCAGAGTTGGAGCGGGGATGAGGTGGTGAGAAAATAAGACCTATTTTATAGTAGAATAGCAGAAGGGGATTAGGGGAGTGAGTTGGGGCAGGGAAAAGGAGAACTGAGGAAGAAAACAGTTTAAATAGCATTATATCTATATATGAAGGTATCACCATTAATTTCACTAATATTCACAGGAGGGAGGAGAAGAGAGCAGGGTGGGCTAAGGAGGGAAATACAGCAAATGATACAGTAGGCATGTATGTGTGTATCACTTAGAATCTCTTTATGATGGATAATTATAATGCACTAATAAAAGCATAAAAGTAAGACTGGTTTTAGTGTTTTCTATCATATGAAGAGAGTAGAGAATTTTCATATAAAGTCTAAGCTTAAACTCCTTGAGACCTGGGCACCAATTTTCTTCTTTGTGAGCTACTCTTAACTCTCAGCCCAGAAATATCAGAAGTTAGGCTGGCATTTGGTAGACTCAGAAGTCAGGAGACAGTCATTAGGGAAGTGGGCATGATGGAAGCTCTTAACCAGTGGACAAGGTCAGAAAGAGGCTCCTGCCACTGCCCAAGCAAGAGCTTAGTCTCGTATTCATTGGTGATAAGCACAGCCTGCGGTATCTTCTTCCTAGGACCTATGTCAAGTTGCACTAAGAAAAGATAAGTTTTTGCTTTTGGGTTAGCCTCAGTGAGGAGGATCATGCTTCTTGCTTGGCTGAGGAGACATTCAGGAGTTTCATTTTAAAAACTTCTGAGACTGTCTGGATGAGAGGCCAGTGTTTCTCAGAGGAGCCCAAAATGCCCTGCATAGACCTTGAGCCTTGAAGGAAGTGTTTCTTCTTGGTTCTGAGACTCCTGCCTTGGAGACCCAGTTCAGAGCTGGGATGGATGGAAGATGCCAGAGGTCAGCATGCTGGAGACTCTGAGAGGAAGTCTAGACCTGGATACAGTGGAAGGGTAGTGGGAGAGTATGAAACCGTATGAAGAGTATGGGTAGTAGTGTAGGTAGGTGGGAAAGAACCAGCTGGAAACTGGAGTCCTAACACTTTGCATCCTTTAAAAAGAATGGAGTGACATGGTTTGTGATGCAGTAAGGCAATCTTTGAAAGATGTTTGTGACTAAACACCTCCCAGAGGGATTGAATTGGTTGAGATTGGGCAGGTCTAGCTCCAGCCTTGAGCAGAACCAATAGCATTGCAAGCCCAGGATCATCCCCAAGGTTTCTATGACCTAGCCTAGAACCCCAGCACTTTGAGAGGAGGGGATGACTACTGGTTCCCAGGGCTCTGGGAAGAATCTCCGGTGGGGGAGAGGGGATTGGGAGAGTTCTGAGAGTAGGTCCAGAGTGGGTGCTCGGGGTGTAGTGCACACAACCCCCAAGCCCTTGGGCGCCTCCTTTCCCTGCTTTTACCCCACGCCAGGGTGGAACCTCTCTGCGTGATCTACGGAGGAATGCCGTTCCCAGCAAGGCTTCCTTAATGGTCCTTTAACAAACTCTTCGATCTCTCTGGCCGTCCTGGCTCTCACCCACCTCCTCCCTCTCTCCTTCTTCACTGCCTCCATCAATTATTTATGACCAGCGTTAATTATTCACGAAAGAGAAAACTCCAGCTTTGGGAACTTTTCTAGGAGGCCTTGTGGAGGGGGCTGGTGGTTAGAGGAGTTCTCCCTTTCCCGCCCCTAAAGGACTAGGGGTTTTGGGGACAGTATTCGACCCGATCCTGCTTTGAAGCAGCGCCGAAAGGGAACTTAATGGGCCGAACTAGAGATGGAGTGGGGCCGCGTACCCCTCATCGCGCTCAACTCTGGCCGTGGCCTGCTCTGTGTAACCTCGGGAGACCAGAAGTTACCAGGCTCGCCCGAGGGAGTCGCTGTCCATGCCTGGAGGTGCTGAAACCGCCAGCGTGGGCCCTGGGGCTGCGGGCCGTGGGGTGGTGTGAGGACGAAGATCTGGGTAGTCCCAGGCGGGAGAGCCGCTGTCCACAGCTTCTCCAAAAAGTCTTGTTCGCCTTATCTTTCTAGCTTTCTCGGGTCCTCCCCCCCCCCCCGTGACTCCAGAAAGCTGTAAGCAAAGATTAATTGCCTTAATCAAATCGACCCACCCTCTGCAATTAATCTTTTAGCAACAAATTAGAGACAATTTACCTCAACCTCCCGGGTCAGGAGGAGAGAGGAGGTGGGATAGGGTGGAGGGTGGATGGAGACACTTTGACAAAATCCATAAATGGTGCGAGGTGGGGTCTTGGGAATGGGCGTGCATCTAAGGCAAGAGGGGGCGGGGAGGAGGTAGGGGTCAGCTGCGGAGCGTGCAGAGGGCTGGAAATTCCTGGAGTCCCTTTCAACCCAGTATTCTCCAAAGGAGAGGCCCGGGAGCGGAGGACGGAGGACAGGGCCACTTACCTGCCGGCGCCCGCGCGGTGTCTGGCCCTCGGCGCTCGGCTCTCCCGCGCGTCCTGCGCTCCGCCGCTGCTCCCCGCGCGGTGCCTCCCGCGGCGCCCGCTGCCTCCCCCGCGCGGGGACCGCCGCCGCCCGCGGCCCTCGGCGATCCTACTCGCGATCAGGTCCTTCCTTCGCGGCGACCCTGTCCGGTCCCACGTCTCCCCAGCAGCCCCTCAGCTGAACCCACTCCCTTTCTGGGCAAGTTTGTAAGTTTGGGGTGAGGGTCGATCTCCTCGTGCCCAGCTTCTCGGTTTAGCTTGCTGAGATCCGCACCCCCCACTCCCCAGCCCAGACCTAGATCTCTGACGCCGCCTGTTGGCCAGGCAGGGCAGGGCAGGGCCGAGAGCGCAGAGGCCGTCCCAGCCCCACACCCCTCACCCCTCGTGCCCTGTGGTCTTAGCCGGACAGAAAGGAGGCGAGGGTTGAAGGGCCGGTATTTCGAGTGGGGCCGGGGGCGAGAGGGAGCAGTCCTCCTTGGGCGCGCGCGGCCTGGGCTGGCAGCTCGCGCTCTCCGCGGGAAGGTTTGTCCCAGGGCCTGCAGGCAAGTCTCTCCCGGGCCGCCCACAGGCAGCCCCTGGGAGCCGGCACCCCTTCCCCAGTCTCCCGGGTTGCGGCTACCCGAGGCGAGGCCGGCCCAGGAGACCGCGTCTGAGCCGGCCACCAACTCCCTTAGTGCGTCTCCGGCACTCGGAGAGGGGAGCTAGGAAGCTTAAAAGACGAGAGTGAGTGCTTCTCAGTACCCCTGGATGGAAAACTTCAGAGCCAAACCGAGGCTGGTTTTAAAAAATAAAAGCTAGTCGAATCCCTCTCCTTAGGAAGCGCGGGGCTGCGGTGGGCCCGGCGCGGGCCAGGGTTCCAGGTGGAGCAGAGCTCCGGTTGGGATCGAGTTTAGGGAAACTATGTGGTGCCCCAAAGGCAGCCGTTACAGCTCCTGCCGAGTCCCTTCCTGGGCAACTTCCCAAAGTGCCCGCAGCGCCCCCCGGGTCCCCCCACCCTGTGGACTTCCCGGGAAGCCCGGGCCTAGCCCAGGCTCCGCCGAGGCAGCGCGGAGCCGAGGCGGCGCGTTCTCTCCATTCTCCTCCTGTCTTTTTCATTGAAAGAATTGATGGACTGTTTCTCCTCTGCCCCCTCCTCCTCCTCTAATAAACGCGTCTCATAGATTATTCGACGCAGAGAAGGAAGGCGGCTGCTTAAAAAACAAAAAGCCATAGCCCTAATGAGTTCAATTACAATGTGGTAAACACATTGCCTCTACGCTTTAATTAAGCCTGCTGCCCAATTTTAACTCATTAGTAATTCATTAAGAGAACAGCCCGGTGCTGGCGGGTGGAAGGCACCGCAGACCGACTGTGCGCCGCGGAGTCCACACACTCGCAGGCCGCCGGCGGCCCACGCGTGGCGCGGGAGCGAGGCAGGTTTGCGAGGCAGCGGCCCCAACTTCTACTCCGAGGGCTCCCTCCACCCCCGCCCGCGCGCACACGCACCAGGCGCGCCACTCGAGCCCCGGGATGACCCGTCCCAGCCCGGGTCTCCTAGGTGTTGTCCCAGGGCTTGCAAGCCTGTTGGGTGGGTGGAGGAGGAGGTGTGGGGCTAAGTCACAGGGTTAAATCCACTGGCCAGGTCCACGCTCCCAATCTTTAAATTTGCATTATGACCAAAGGGGTGTGTGTGTGTGGGGGGGGGAGGGAATCGAGGTTCGGCTTTAGTTAAACTTTGGCGACCCTCAGCATCTTCTGGACTTTCTGCAGGGGAGAAGTTTCATGGAAGTCAAACCGCGGTTTTGGGGAGAGGATGGTGGGAGGGAGGAAGACGGCTGGCTACGGAAGTGGAGACTTGATGGGGAGCCCAGAGCTCCATCAATTATCCCGCTCTATTCTCAGAACTTGCGAGTGGGGCTGTGGATTAGGGCCACTTCTCTGTCGGGTGTGACCAGCTCTCTAGACCAGCCCGCTGTATGGAAAAGAAACAGCGCGGTCGAATGTTTCGGCCACCAGAGGACGATTAAAGTCTTTCCTTTTCAGCCACCGAGGGAGAAAGCTCTAGGGGTTCCAGCTCGACCGGTCCCTCTCCTCTCACCCCGGAACGTGGCGGGTGCTGGGGAGAGAGCACCTGCATGTTCCGAGCGTCCCATAATTTGGATAGGACCGAACTCTTAACTCCCCAGGCTCCAGCGTGGAGTTTCCAAAGAGAAGGGGGGTGCGAGTGTTACAGAGCGAGGCTTTGGTTAAGAAACACCCCTCGCGCGCCGGGGCGCTGGCCTTCCCGGGTTTGCGCACCGCGGCGCCGCCGACCGTCGCGCCCCCTAGGTGCCGCAGCAAACTTCTCCCGCAGGGCCGCAGAGCTTCCGCGGTCGGCAGGAGGGAGCAGAGTACTCCCGGGGTCAAGACTGGCCTCTGCTCCGGGCTTCGGGCTCCAGGACAAATCCTGCCGCTCGGTTCCCTGGCATAAGCCGCAACGCTTTTGGAAGCTCTCTGACCGACCTGATTTCCTCTCGGCGGAGGGTCCCGGACCTGGTAGCCAGCCTGGTCCAGGTCGCCCTGCAGGAGCGTGGGGCGCATCACCGGGCCCCTCTGACCTGTTAGTGTGCCCTTTGGAACCTTGGCTTTGGCTAGGGTTTCGGGAAGGAGGTCTTTAAACTTTTGGTCTACCGCCTCTCTTCCCTGCGCGGGCTCAGCCTGGAGGCAGGAAGTGCTGCGGGATCATAGAGGACGCACCAAAGACCCGGCTCAAGCAGGGCTTTGCTCTCCTTGGGTTCCCTTGAGTTGGTTTAGGGGAAACTCGAGCCCAGTAGATCAGTCCGAGAAAGGCTTTCAGCATGGCGGCTGGCGTGTGTGTGTGTGTGTGTGTGTGTGTGTGTGTGTGTGTGTGTGTGTGTGTGTGTGTTCCTGGCAGGTGTTGGGAAGAGTGAGCAGCGGACTCCCGTCTTGGATGGAAGATTCAGCCCAGAATTTTGTGAGGATTTCTGCAGGCCCGGTCCTCCTCTGGTCGCCGGGCCCTACTGTAACAGCGCCTTCTAGCGTCCTCAGGATTGGCTATCTGGCCTTGTCTGGAGAAAGTTCTTTCTCCAGCACACTTTATGAAAAGTTATAAATATCATATCCCTGCCCCACATGATTAGGATGCCTAACACGAAGAGATCGCGGTGTGATTAGAAAAGTATTGCAATCCCTGCCGGGCCTGGTGGCATGCCTGTAATCCCTGCCCTGAGACAGGAGGATTGCACAGGTTCGAAGCCAGCCTCAGCTACTTAGTGAGACTCTCGGCAACTTAGTAAGACCCTGTTTTCAAATAAAATATAAAAATTAGGTCTGGGAGTGTATCCCGGAGGTAGAAAGCCTCTGGGTTCCACCCCCCTCCCCCCCAAAAAAAGAAAGAAAGAAAGAAAGAAAGAAAGAAAAAAGAAAAAGAAAAGAAAAGTATGTTTTGGGGTTTGGGGGCTTGGGATCTAGTTACATGTTTCTGGGGTACCCCAAGGGCCTCACTCCAGGAGGGCATTTTTATTCATTCTGAGAGCAAATATTTCAGAAAGTTTGTACCTGATGTTGATGACAATTGGAATACATGGTCTTCCTTTATTTTCCCCTTCCCTAATGAAGCAAGGGAAGTTAGGATATAATTTATTTCTGTTGATAGTGTGATAAATAAGTACATTTTTGGATTACTAATAATTGCTGGGAGCTGGGTGTGGTGGCGCACACTTGTAATCCCAGCATTCGGGAGGCTGACACAGTTCGCGGACAGCCTCAGCTACTTAGTGAGGGCCCTTTGCAACTCAGTGAGACCTTGCTTCAAAATAAAGAATAAAAAATTGGTCTGGGGGTGTAGCTAGGGGGTAGAATGCCCTGTGGGTTCAATCCCCAGTACTGCAAAAAAAAAAAAAAAAAAAAAAAGCTGGGGAGGATCGCCTCACCATGCATCAGATGGAGCCTTTAGAACCAGGGCTGGAACAAGAAGGTGGCTCTTCATCAAGTGTTTTTATTCAAGTCTCACCTCAATCCCAAATTCACTTCTTTCCTGCCCTGGGATGTGGGAAACAGGGCCAAATGATGCCAGTTTAAGGGATAGAGCTGCCCTGGATTTCCTGGGTCAACTTAGCCCACCTTTAATTTCATTTGCTTTGCTTTGCTTTTATTTCTTTTGCAACCCTCCATAGCACCAGTGGCTGGGAAGACAGACTTTTAGAAATCACGTGTTAATATGCTAAAAATAGTTTCGCCTTTTTGGAGGATAACTGTGGGAGCAGGGCTGTCAAATCACAGCATTCGATTTGGGAGAGGTGTGTCCTGGGAGGAAATAAAAGAGAATCAAATCTTTGGTAAGGTACAGAAAGCAAAGGTACCAATTTCTTATTTCCAAGTCAGTAGGCAAGTAACTTTTTATAAGGCTGATTTAACAGGAACTGGGAGAACTGGGACAATTGCTTCTGAAAGGCATGGCTTGAGCCCAGTGGAAAGTTCTGTAGAAAACATCAGGAGACACACTGTAGGAGTAAAGAAGTGAGCACACTCTGACTTCTGCTTGAGATATTTTTTGAGAAGGAGAAGAAGTATCTTCATGATTAAAATACTTATTATGTTCTAGGCATGTGTAAAACATTTTGCATACAACCTTTTATTTATTTTCTCCAGACTACATAGCTGGAGAGTGTCAACACCAGGCTTTAAGTTTACAACTCTTTGAATTCCAAATGTGCCACTCTGCATATACCGTAATGCTCTGATACTTGTCATAGCCTTACTAAATAAGTATCTCCTATTTCAGTCCCATTTGATGATAATCCACCCAGTCCTTAGACCATGGTTTTCAAACATGAGTGTGGTCTCACACCTACAGACTGATTCCATCAGCCAGCCTGGGCTAGGGCCTAGATCTGTGGCAGCTCGTTCTGAGACTGGTATTTTGGGAGCATATTTTGAGAAATACCACTGCTATGGTCAAGTATGGTTTATCCTCAAAAGTTGATGTGTTGGAAGTATTGTTTCTAATGTGGCTGTCTAAGGAGTGGTGGGGCCTTTAAGAGGCGGGGCTTAATGGAAGGTAATTAGGTCATTGGCTGTGTGCCCTGAGAAGGGATGAATGCAGGGGACCCACATTAGTTCTCAGGAGAGCAAGTTGATGTAAAACCTTAAGCCTGCCTCTTAAATCTCTCTCTGGCTTCTTGTCTCACCATTATACCTTCCTCCACTTGTTCCTCACCAAAGGCTGAACAGAAGGAGCTACCTGACCTTGGAAATTCAGCCTCCAAAACTTTGAGCTAAATTAACCTCTATTCTTTATGCAAAACCCAGCTTCTGTCATTTTATTTATTTTCTTGTGATATTAGGGATTGGTCCCTGGGGCAGTCTACCTTTGAGGTACATCCTAGCCTTTTTATTTTTTCAGTACTGAGAATGGAACCCAGGGGCAATCTACCTCCTAGCTACACCCCCAGCCCTACTTTTTATTCTTTATTTTGAAACAGGTCTCACTAGGTTGCAAAGGGCCTCACTAGGTAGCTGAGACTGTATGAGAACCATGATCCTCCTGTCTCAGCCTCCCAAATGCTGGGATTACAAGTGTGCGCCACCACATCCAGCTCCTTTTTGTCTTTTTTTTTTTTTTTTTTTCGGAAGCAGGATCGTACTAAGTTGCTGAGGGTTTTGCTAAGTTGCTGAGGTTGGCCTCAAGCCTGTGAGCCTCCTGTCACAGCTTCCCAAGTACTGGGATTATAGGTGTATGTGCTACCACATGTGGCTTTATTTTGTTTTATCAATAGAAAATGGCTAATTCAAGTCTGATAGAGGATAGTAACTTTCTCAAGTTATTAGAATTGGGCCAATTATCTCAGTGAAAGTTGAAAGCTGATGACTTCTTTTTCTTTCCTTTTTTTTTTTTTCGGTATTGGAGATGAAACTCAGGGGCATTCTACCTGCAAGCAACACCGCCAGCCCTATTTTTTATTCTTTATTTTGAAACAGGGTCTCACTAAGTAGCTTAGGCTGGCTTCGAACCTGCACAATCCTCCTGTATCAGCCTCTCGAATGCTGGGATTATAAGCATGCGCCACCATACCTGGCGATGATTTCTTTATTGCAACCCACATAGCTAAAACCCAGAGGCCGGGGTGAGAGTGGAGAAAGGTTCTGACTATGGTAACAAGTTGCATCTCTCCTTGACTTCCCAGGAGCCCCTTAGCTGGAGGAAGTCAATGTCCTGAAGTTCCTGGCCCACCTGGAGAGACAAACTCAGACACTCCAAAGAACAAGGGTCATGCAACTGTTAAGACTCAGCAACATGCACCAAAGGAAACACTGGATTCCACACCACAGACATGGAATTGTATTCTGAACAAGAGTGTGGCTTGGAAGGGAATGGGAAGCATGGTCAAAAAAGATGAGCAACAAGTACAACTTAAGAGAAGTTCTAAATCAGGGACTGTAGGAATGTAGATCTGGCCCACCCTATCCTAATGGGTTTCGGCTTTCCCTGTATGTGTATGAGGGGCCTGGACTGCACCCAGAGCTGCTATACACAGCTAAGCAGACAGGCTCTGGCCCAGTTGGTCCCAATAAATCTGTCGGTTCATGGTCCTTTTTTGCTTCTGCCACACTAAACTCTGAATGTTTTCACAAAATGTTCTTCCAGGAGCAATTCTTCTGTTTATCTCTGTTTTTAGTTTGATGCAAATGTTTATCACCAAGATTCAACCAAATCACTCTCCTGACCCTTGAAAAACGGGGTTTGTGAAAATAGTAGAAGTTTTTTTATTTTTAACCTAACAAGTCATTCCTGGAAAGATATGGTAGAAACCAAAATATTTTAGACACATATCTAGCTTGGCCCTTAGACATTTGAAGACCATCATAACTGTGATAGATCATATGCTTTTGCATTATGCATAAAATAATTTGACATATATAATATAAATAGCACATTATTAACTCTAAATCAAACATCCATTTCCCTGCTCTTTATATGACATACGAATATTCTGTATTTAACTGGCTAGTCCAGCAGCAGAAATGTATTTAATATCATAAAAGGCCAGATTGGCTAACTCCCTTCCATTATTCCACTGTATGGTGTAAACTTTCTTGAAAGTTAAGCTATTTTGCTACAGTAAAACTGTTGAAGGAGGAGCTTCCTTAGTTTCTCTCTTGCTTTTCTTGTCCAGGAAGACAGTAAACATCCACAGATTGGGATAATAGTAGACAGCCCATATATATGTCTTTTAATTTTGTATTGCGTGCTTTCCACTTAATGCTTTTAATGTATCCATGTTACATACATGTAGTATATGTGGATACAGTTACTCTATTTTACTACCATCTAATTTTCCATTTTTAAATACGTTTATGGATGCATTGTAATTATATATATGTAGTGATATTAAAAATGAGATATCCATGCATGCGCATATCAATTGGTCCATTTCTTTCCATATCCCCTCTCCCTGGACATGTTAGTGAGAGTGGTAGTGATAACTTCATATGAAAAGAAATCTTCTCCTGTCTGTTTTCACAAGCCCCATTTTTCAAGGGTCAGGAGAGTGATTTGGTTGAATCCTGGTGATAATTGTTCATATCAGCCTAAAATAGAGATAAACAAAAGAATTGCTCCTGGAAGAACATTTTTGTGAAAACATTAAAGTGAACAGAACATTATTTGAACTGTTTACCTATTTATTTATTTGTTTCTTTGTTTGTTTAGTGCTGCTGGGGATGGAACCCAGGGGCATTCTACCTCTAAGCTACACCCCCAGCCTGATTTTTTAATTCTTTATTTGGAAACAGGGTCTCACCAAGTTGTGGAGAGCCTCACTAAGTGGCTGAGGGTGGTTGTGAACCTGAATCCTCCTGTCTCAGCCTCCAAGTGCTGGGACTACAAGGGTGCGGCACCACGCTTGGTTCAATTGTTCACATGTTCAAGCCTCATTTCTCTCCTCCCCACCTTCCTCTCCCAATCCCCTTCCACTCTCTCATTTGTCTCTCTCTTCATCCACAGATAGTTTTTTTTGTAAAGTCAGGTGCAAGCAAAAAGTATAAATTAAGGAAATAATCGATAGGATTTGGTATAGGCCCAGAGTATTGAATTCAGGATTTGGGGAAATTATGAACTTTCAGAATTTCCAGAAAAGTCTTCTGCTCCCCCAAATAAGGTGTCCTTTTCTGACACCTTACTAATATTTGAAACTCTACCAATAATGATTTTTCTTTAGGCATCTTTTCAAGCTCAAGCAGTCATTCATAATTTAGGATGTTATGACCTAAAAGGTCAGTGCAGAGCAAGGTGTGGTGGTGTGTGCCTATAACCCCAGTACTTAGAGGCTGAGATAGAAGCATTGAAAGTTTGAGGCCAGTGTGCGCAGCTTAGTGAGATTCTGCTCAAGGCTAGAGATGTAGTTCAGTGCTAGAGTCTCCCTGGGTTCAAACCCCAGTACCACAAAACAACAACAACAACAAAACCAAAGAAACCAACCAAACAAACAAAAATTCAAAAATCAGTATAGGGTGGACAAGTATTGGTTTATTTTTATCACTAGAAATATGATAAGATTTCAAATTTTGAAATTTTGGTGTGGGCACTGACAAAAATGGAACTGAATAGGGGGTTTGGGGTCTACTTTAGTTGGAACACCTGGCCAATTTAGCAAAAAGAGTGAGCGACCTGCTGGGCTTGGTGGTACGTGCCTATAATCCCCAGTCATTTGGGAGGCGGAGGCAGGAAAATCATGTTCAATACTAGACCTAGGTAACTTAACAAGATCTTGTCTCAAAAAAAAAAAAAATAGTGGTGGACCAGTCTAGCCTCTTACTAGAGGTTTTTATGTTGAGATTTGGGGTCCAAACTGAGGTAGTGATAAAACATTACTTTGTGGGACATTTCCTTCTGTTCCTCTGTAACCAAATTATTTAGGAACCTCACAGGAAGAGAAGCTTTGTTCATTTTTTGTATAAGTTTTTTTGTTCTCTTTCTTTCCAAGATAATCTCATGTGGTAATTTGGGGTTCAGATCTAGTTTCCCCTCTTTGAAAACATCTATTTTATCCCTGGTGCTCTCTCCTTCCTCTGCTCTTTCCAGCACCTTGACTCTCTACTGCTTGCTTTATTATATACATACCACTTTGTTGCTTGCTGTAAGCTTTGCTAAACTGCCAGCTGAAGTTCCAATATCTCAGCAGCCCACAGCTACTTCCTGGAAAACAGGGACCAGACCACAGTTAGTTTATACAAACTTTCTGTGTTGCTCTTTAATTATTTAACATGTTTATATCTTGTTTTCAGGCCTTTGAGGTTATCTTACATGTTGAAGGTTGTTACAGCACATAGCAGAGAGCCGTACAATTAAAGGACAATGAGTACCTTTGACCTTTGACCTTTGACTTATTTCAAGACATCGTTCTTAACATTTTTCTGTATCTATGACCCTCAGCTGGCCTTATATGTTGGCTTTGCTAGGATACTGGATATATTTCGAGATTCTCTCATCAGCCTGAGTTTCAGAGTGAAACAGCATGAAAACGTACTGCATAGCTGAGAAAATCAACGGGAGTGGCCCGCCCTGCCAATGCTACCTTTCCCATTAAGTTGTAGTCTACTCCCTCCCTTGAATCTGGGTTGGATCATGATTTGCATCGGCATGATCCACAATAGCATGAGATTGTGATAAAAGGGATGTTGTATGAGTTGTCGAGTCTAGGCCTCAAGGTGTTTTTTAGCCTCTACTTTCTGTGTCTCTTGGGACCTCAATGCCAAGCAGAGAAGGTTGGGTTAGACCTCTGAATGAAGAGAGACTGTGCAGAGACAGAGGCTAGCCCTCTAGCCTTTGCAGTCAACGTGAGGTTCTCTTACACTTTGCAGGTCCGGCTGACCCAGCATTTGAATGCAGCCATGTGAGTGAGCTCAGAATTGTCCAAGCAAAACACAGTATTACAAACAACAGTGCTTTTAAGCCCTTAAGATTTGGGGTGGCTTATTCAAAGCAATACATAACTAGAAAAGTTAAGGGGCTAACCTTTCTGTGTTGTTGTAAGCAACTAAGATTTCTAGATTACTTATTTTTAATCTGGTAAAGCTAAGAAAGTATTTTAGCCATATACTTTGATTTTTAAATGGTCTTATTTTTGTTAGTGATATATTTGAATATTTTTCCTTCCTTCCTTCCTTCCTTCCTTCCTTCCTTCCTTCCTTCCTTCCTTCCTTCCTTCCTTCCTTTCTTCTTTTTTTTCTTTTCTTTCTTTTTTGGTGGTACTGGGGTTCCTGGAAACTCTTCTACCTCCGAGCTATACTCCCAGACCTATTTTATATTTTTATTTGGAAACAAGGTCTCTTAAGCCAGTGAGGCTGGCTTCAAATCTGCGCGATCCTCCTGTCTCACCTCCCAAGTGGGGGAATTACAAATTACAAGTGTGCGCCACCACGCACAGCTTCCTTCCCTCCTTCCTTCCTTTCTTCCTTCCTTCCTTTCTTCCTTTCTTTCTTTCTTTCTTTCTTTCTTCTTTCTTTCTTTCTTTCTTTCTTTCTTTCTTTCTTTCTTTCTTTCTTTCTTTCTTTCTTTCGATATTGGGGATGGAACCTAGAGGCATTCTACCTCCAAGCTACAATCCCAACCCTATTTTTTTATTCTTTATTTTGAAACAGGGTCTCACTAAGTCACAGAGGGCCTCACTAGGTAGCTGAGGCTGGCTGCGAACCTGTGATCCTCCTGTCTCAGCCTCCCAAATACTGGGATTACAAATGTGTAGTAATCTCTTCCTCCTCCTCCTCCTCCTCCTCCTCCTCCTCCTCCTCCTCCTCCTCCTCCTCCTCCTCCTCCTTTTACTGTACTGGGAATTGAACTCGGGCATTCTACTTTCAAACTACACTCTCAGCCCTTTTTATTTTTTACTTTGAAATGGATCTTGCCAAGTTGCTGAGGCTGATTTTGTACCTCTTTTCTCAGCCTCCCAAGTACTGGAATTTTAGGCATGTATGCACCATCATGCTTAATATTAAAACTGCTTTAATCATTATGTGTGCATTTTGTTCCTGGAATATCTCTTTGGCTCCATATAATTTTTATTTTATTTTATTTTATTTTTAGTACTGTGGATGGAACTCAGGGGCATTCTACCTCTGAGCTACACCCCCAGCCTGATTTTTTATTTTGAAAACAGGGTCTCCCTAAGTTTCAGAAGACCTCACTAGGTAGCTGAGGCTGTCTGTGAACCGGGATTCTTCTGTCTCAGTCTTTCAAATGTTGGGATTACAAGCGTGTGCCACCATGCCCAGCCCCCAAATCGATTTTGATTCCTTGGTTGTATTTAATGACTTTTTTTGCTTGCACATATTTCAAAGCATCCCTTTTACTAGAGTCATAGTCATAATTATAATTAATACTGTTAGTAATATAGTTATTTAATGTCAACTGATTCCACTATCCAAAATCTATTCTGGATTGATTCATTGTCTATACTTTTGATAGTTCTCACTCATAAGGTCTTGGTTTCTTGAATATTGTATTTTTTTTACTGCAAATTATGTGTATTATTTGTTACCATTCTATGAGAATTCTTTATACTCATCTAGAAAGGACTTGCATTCTTTCTGCCATTTTTACACTATTAGCCCAGGGTTATTAAAAAAACTTTATTGAAGTTTCATGCACACACCATAAAATTCACTCATTTTAAGCATACAATTAATTGATAATTAAAGAGTCTATACTGTTGTGCAAACACTGTTATGATCCAGAATATTTAAGATATATGATAAAAATATTTCTATATTTCTCCAATGACCCCTTTGCCTGTTTATGGTTATTCAGTATTTCCGCCCCTCAGCCCTAGGCATTCATTAATCTACTTTCTTCCTCTCTAGATTTGCCTTTTTGACTATTTCATGGAAACAAAATAATATAATTCTCTTATATATGACTTCTTTCACTTAGCATAATATTTTTGAGGTTCATCCATGTATCAAGGATCATTTCAAGTTAGTCTAAGCTTGAAATTTAACAGACTACATAAGAAGAATGAATTAAGACCAAAATCCTGTGCAAGGGCCAGATTGTGGATAGTTTTTTTTCATCCAGTGCTAAGGCTGAGTTAGACAAGTTTCCTTGTTGACTATTTCTGAGTAGCAAACTATTTATAATTGACCCTTTTACAGAGGGCAGAGTCTTTTGATATGAGGATTTCCCGTTAGATTCCCAATTTATCTCTGATGTGACCAGTCAAAGTGGAAGTGGAAACTCAAGGTTGTCAGGTTGTAGAATAGAGCCTCAGGGCAAAGCTAGCTTTAGTTCTTAGCCCCTAGAGTTCTTTCTCTCACTTTATCTTGCTTTTCTCTGTTCCATACAATTGTGTCAGTTCGGCGATGCTTTCAAAAATATAAATTTTAATATTTTTCCCCAATTTTTAATATGTTTTCATGGAAAGAGTTTTAGGGCATTTCATCTGCCATACTGCCCCAAATATGTGTCTCTTATGAGAGTGACTTTTTCACCTGTATGGATCTTAAATAGATGGAGAGAGAGTGGGATTCCTTCTATTGTAAGCAGGATGCTGTCTCAATCCCTGCCTGCTACCTCCTCCCCATCTGTACTTACCTACGTAATCTAGTTGATAGCATCATTCATGGGTCTACTTTGTTTAGCAGCAGCCTGCAGCCACAGCTGTACACCCATTCCCACACCTGTCCTTTTCATTTCTGGTGGGTCAGACTACAATGGGAGTTGCTAAGGTCTCTGTCAACTTAAAGCATGCCAATATCATAGTTGAGATGGGAAGGGCAAAAAGAGATGAGGACACTAGGTCCAGGGAAGCAAAGTGACTTGCCCAATTTCAGAGAGCTAAAACTTGAACTTGGACCCACGGACTCCTTGGGACAATCCTCTTTCCACCACAACTTTCTGCCCCTTCTTGGTGACTAAGGAAACTAGAGTGGGAGAATGAAGCACTGGTGCATTCATTGATTTAAAATTTTAGAGAGTCTGTGGATTTTCTTTTTCTTGGATTTCTCTGTTTCCATTTTCCATTGCCATGTGAGAACAGCAGTTGAGGAAAACAAAACAAAAAATAACTGCTGCTCAATGTTTCTGTTTTTAAGCAATATGGATCATTTTGCAGGGAATTTTCTCACTTCTCAGTTAGAAATGGCCAGCTGGTTTGGTCCTTTAACTGGAGGAAAAAAGAGGGAGAATTCCAGGGCCTCAATCCCAGTCCATCGGCCCTTCTTCAATGAGTTTTTTTTTTTTAACCTCATTTTAGGGGAGGGATAATGTTATTAATGTCCTTCTAGCAATTTGGAAAAACAGACAAGCATGGCCCAGAGTGAAATCCTTGGTGATTGAAACTATCATTAGAAACAGGATCCTAAGTGTTCATTCTGGCATTTCCAAGGGTTCTGATGAGTCTTATTTGAGCTCTGAACCCTATGGAAGCAGTGGTGGAAGCCCACGGCAGTGTGTTCATGTTAGTAACAGCACTCGTTCTGTGCAGTGGGGAGAAGGGAGAGGCAGGCAGGTGTCACTTAGTCACCTGTATTTGAAACTGAAGCAAGCCCCAGACAGAACCTGCAGATTTGCCTGTGTTACGGTTACCAGGCCCTGCATCCAAACTGCCTCAAGTCATGTTTTGAGTCACTCATGATGCCCAATTGATGCACCGGGGCAGGGACAAAGCAGCTAGGATGGTTCATCTGAGTCGTGGAGATGAATAATCAGCCACAAGAAAAATCACAACCGAAAAAAAAAAAAAAACACCAGCCATTGGACTGATTTCAGTAGTTAAAAGACAATGGGAAGGGGTGGAGATATAGAAACGTAGTGAAAATTTTGTGTCTGTTTCTTATTTTTATTTTCTAGAAATACTTTCAGGGTGTATAAAATTCTTTGTTGTTTTTAAAAAAAGATGCTTGTGTTAAAAAAAAATCCAAGGCAATACTCAAACCACTTTCTTCGACCTAAAGAACAATCTCCTTAGGGTCTCATTTGCATGTAGGTAGATTCAAAACAGCTGAAGTTGTGCACATCTAATTGGATAGAATTTGAATCTTTCCCTGAAGCAGTAAAAGAAAAAGCAGGACCCAGAAACATGATGGAATGTTCTTTAGGCGACAAAGATTTGAAACTGCCGTTCTTAGCACTCACAGGAGATTCCTCCTGCAGCCTTCAAGGCCAGCCTACCAAGGCAGTGCTGAGTTGGCACCTTTTACTGCCTTATATAAGTAAGAAATGCACAAATGAACATAGGGGCAGCAATAAAAATCACAATGAATAATTGGAGCTGTTGCCAAATCTCATGACCTGGTTTTGTTTGCATTTGATTTCCTTGGAAATAGTAGGATGAAAAGCAAAAGGTAGGAATGCACCCAGCTGAAGTCCCTAGGTTGTCTCGAGTGCTGTGTACACCTTGCCCACGTCCCCTCAGCACTGACTGTTCTAGTACATAGCCACAGCTTCTGGCTGCAGGCATCCCTGAGTTTACTCCCAGGCTGGAAGTGCTGGGGACTCAGTGCCCTTGGGAGTAGTCCTGAGCCAATGATAGATGGAAGTTGTGTATACATATCCTGTTTTCCATCCCCTCAGCAGGACAAACTCTGTGCGTGTTCTACACTGTCTTCCAGCATGAATGAGCTTCAGTTGCCCACAGTAGCCACCTGATGAATCTCTTACCTGTTGCTGACTTCCTCCCCTTCCCTACCTCACCCTCCCACTTCCCTTCTGATGCTTCCTGCCATCGGCTCCCAAATAAAGTATTTGCTCTTAAATCCTGTGTCAATGTCTATTCCTGGGAGGATTCAATCATAAAGCAGGAGAAATTTCTTTTTTTGTTTTTTTAACTGATAATTCCTTGTGATATTGGATACTTTGTACTACTGGTTTGGCCATAGATTTGAAGTGGTGACACATGCCTGCAATCCCAGTATTTGGGAGGATGAGACAGGAGAATCACAGGTTTGACACTAGCCTAAGCAATATAGCAAGAATCTAGGCAGCCTAGTGAGACCTTGTTTCAAAAAAAACAAAAACAAAAACAAAAACAAAAACAGTAAAAAGGGCTGGGGGTGTAGCTTGGAGTAGAATGTCTTTGGTTTCAATCCCTAGTACCACAAAAAAGCAAAACAAAAAACCCAATGACAACAGAAAACACCAACCAACCAACCAAACAAACAACAACAAAAACCAGGGTGCAGAAATCATGGCTCCAGTGGCATATTTCCAGAAGAGGGAATGGGGGTGCAGGCTACCTAGCCAAATGCTTAGAAATGGTTCTAGAAGCCAGTGGTCCTGACCCTTAAGCTACACTCTCCAGGATTCAAGCTCTCAGTTTAGGACATCTTTTAACTCTCAGGTTTAGCAAAATATTCTTAGTTTTAGGGTTGCAGCTTGAGAAATCACTCTTCTACCCACCAGGAAGGACTTCAATTAAATCAGTATCTCTATATTTTCCCCCATATTTTTGTTAGTCAACTTTTCTTGGGCTGATAGGTCATGATGTTTATATTTTTATTTTATTCACTTGACATATACTTATTGAGTACCTCGTTGGGTCCTATGCAATATGCTTGGTCTAGGGGACACTGCACAATATCATAGTCTCTGTGTCATGGAATTTATAATCTGTGGGAAAGAGGGGCCAGAGGAGAGTGACATTTCAGAGTGAAAGGTGAATGCTGAGTGCTCAGCAGGCACAGAGGAGGGGCACAGAGGCAGGACCAGGGACTTCCAAGACATCTTCCAGAAAGAAACGTACGAGCTGAGACCAGAAGTTGAGCAGGGGGACCTGGGCAAGAGGGAGCATTCCAGGCAAAGAGAAAGGTTCCCAATAGGGGGGCCTGTAGGAAAGAGTGTGGTCCTTTGGCAGGAGCCGAAAGAGGGACCATCTGGCTGTAGTGTAGAGTGAGGGTGAGCAGGTGCGGCCTGAGAGGAAGACATGATCCAGATCACCAAGGGCCTGGGAAGGCATGTAAGGATAATATTTGGAGCCCAGTGAAAAGTCACCCAGATACTTGAAGCAGAGGAGTGGCACAATCTGAGTTGAGTTTTGAGTTACAAAGACTGCCCGGGTGCTGTGTGCACAATAAACTGGAAGAATGCCAGGCAGAGGGTAGGGAACTAGTTTGAGGGCATTGGCAGTGGCCTCTGTTAGGGTAGTGGCAGTGGAGGTGAAGACAATGGGAGAAATAATCGTAGGTGAGCATTAAGAGGCCTTGGGCACTGAATGAGAGGCTGAAGTTAAGGATTGAGCCTGTCTCCAACCTGGACAACCAGGTTGGCAGTGATGCTTCTATGTGTCAATCTGTGGCTAAGGTGGGGTTAAGATGCATGGAGGATCTGGAAGAAATAAAGGGGAGTCCACTGCCTTTCAGTCTCATTAGAAAGATCAAAACATAGGGCACGCCAGCTATGGGGGAATTAAGCACTAAGATAAAAACGACCAGAGAAGTGTAGTGTGGGGCTGTGTGGTCATTAAGGTGCTTGAGGGTCAGGAAGATAAGATAGAAAACGGAGATGGGACTGGGGAAGATCTGGAAGAGGTGAGAGCCAGTATAGCCAGAGAGACAGAGTGGTGGAGGGAGGAAAAAGAGAAGACTGTTCTGGAAAAGCATGAGGTTTCTTTCTTTGGCCTTATCTTTCATCATCTCTTCCAAATGATAGAGAACAAGAGAATCTGCTCTGTAACAAGCTAAGCAGGGAAAGAGGACTAGGATAAGCTACCATGCAGAGGAGAAGAGGTGAGAGTGTGGGAGGGAAACTCGCAAACAGCCCCCCTGGGCAGCAGTGAAGGAGGCTGGGTTCCTGCACAGTCCTCTCCTGTCTCAGGAGCTTCTCCTCAGAGATCCCATCGTGGCGGCCCCCCCAGGCCAGCTCTGCCAAAAGGCCCTTTTGTTGACATCTGGGAGATTGACTTACCCTGTTTTGCCTCCAAATGTGTCTTCACTGATCCATTTTATACTTATTTATTGACACTTAGTCTATGAAAGTAATAAGCAAACCAATAAACCATGCCTTCATGAGGTTTACATTCTAGTTGGGGGAAAAAGACAAAAAGATCAGTAAGTAAAGCATGTATATGGTTGGCATGTATATGTAGTGGCAATATACAGGCCACAAAAAAAAAATAGAAGAGGAAAAAGGAAAATGAGATGGGTGGTGAGAATAGGTTAAATTTTTAAATTTTTCTTTTCTTTTTATCTTTTGTGGAACTGGGGATTGAACCCAGGGACATTCTACCTACAAACTATACCCCTAGCTCTTTTTCATTTTGAAACAGAGTCTCACTAAATTGCTGAGGCTGGTCTCAGACATTGCAATCCTCCTATCTCAGCCTCTCAAGTACTGAAATTACAGGCAAGTGCCACAATGCCTGGCCATTTCTGCAATTTTAAATGGGGAGGGCTCACTCAAAAAGTGACCTTTGAGCAGCAGGAGAGTGCTGAAGAGTGCTCAAGGAGAGTACTCAAGTCTTTGTGACAGTGGGGTGGAGGGTTCAGGGAGTTCCTACTGCAGAGGCCTCTGTGAAGCTGGCCTGGTATCTTTAGGAAGCTGGGCAGTGTCAGGATGTTGTCTTGGACTCTGGGTTAGATGGGAGCCCTGCAACATGGCTGCAGAGGAGGACTGATCTTCTGTCCAGTGAGTGATAGGAAGTTTGAAAAAAAAACAAAAACAGTTCAGGTAAAAGTAAATGTGATGCATGATGACAGATAAGATATCCCCCCATGCCTTTTCAGAATGAAAAATATCCTTCCACTATTTTAAATTTAAAACACAAAGGTAAAGAATATAGTGTAACAGATCCTCGTATACCCACCACTCAGCATCAGTATTGACCAACTCAAAGGTGTATTCTTATCTATACCTAGTCTCCAACCTTCTCTGGCTTTCTTTTGGGGATGAGGGTAGGGAGGGTACTGGGGATTGAAGTCAGGTCTACTCTACCACTGAGTTACATCCAAAGACCTTTTATTTTTTATTTTGAGACAGAGTCTTACTAAGTTGTCCAGGCTGGTCCCAAATTTCTGTCCTTCTGCCTCAGACTCCTGAGTTGCTGAGATTACAGGCCTATACCATCATGCCTGGTTCTCACAGGCTTTTTGAAGCAAATATAGACATTTTAGCATTTCATCTATAATTATTTTAGAAAGGATCTAAAATACATAGGGACTCTTATGAAAAAAAAGCCACGATACCTATATAATGCCAAAAACAACAAGTAAAGATTTCTTAGTATTATCAACTGTAGCTGGGCATGGTAGCATACTTCTGTAATCCTAGTACTTGAGAGGCTGAGATCATAGGTTTGAGGACAATCTCGGTAAGGTAGTGAGACTCTTAGCAGTGTAGTGAGAACCTGTATCAAAACAAAACCTAACAACTAAAAAGGCTACTTTTATTCAGTACTAGCTCAGAAGTAGAATGCCCCTGGGCTTCATACTGTATAGCACACACATGTGTGCACACACATGCACATACACATGCACACACATGTACACATGTACACACATTTTATCCAGTGTAGCCGGGCATGGTGGTACATACCTATAATTCTAGTACCAGGAGGCTGAAACAGGAGGATTGCAGGTTTGCAGCCAGCCTCAGCAACTTATTGAGGCCCTCAGAACTTAGTTTCTGAAACATGAGACCATGTTTCAGAATAAAAATAAAAAATAAAATTGGCCTGGAGGTGTAGCTCAGAGGCAGAACACCCCTGGATTCAATCTTCAGTATTCCCTCATTCATCATCATCATTGTCATTACCATCAAATGTATAGTCTAATCAGTGTTTAACTTTCCATATATATTAAATAATATTTAAATAAAATCCATATGTTGCATTTGTCTTAGAGATTTGAGATAAAAATGATCTTATTTTTTTTAGAACAGTTTTGAGTTCACAGCAAAATTGAAAGGCAGGTACAGAAATGTTTCATAGACTCTCTCCCTGCCCAAACATACACAACCTCCTTCATTTTCACCATTTACCACCAAAATGGTACATGTGTTACAACTGATGAACCTACATTTGTACATTATCATCATCCACAGACTACAGTTTGCACCAGGATTGACTGGTGGTATTATATGTTTTTGGGGATTGTCAAATTTTAATGACATGTATCTACCATTACAGTCTCATACAGAATGGTTTTATTATCTTATCTCCACATATTCCCCCCTCCTTAACGCCTAGCAACCACTGATCTTTTTACTGTTTCCATAATTTTGCCTTTTCTAGAATATTATCTTGGAATTGTACAGCTGTAGTCTTTTCAGAGTGGCCACTTTCACTTAGAAATATGTATTAGAATCAGGCACAGTGATGCATATCTGTAATCCCACTACTCTGGAGGCTGAAGCAAGGGGATTGCATGTTTGAGGACAGTCTGATAAATTTAGGGAAATCTTGTCTCAAAATAAGGATTTAAAAAAGTGTTGAAGAAGCTCAATGATAGAGCACTTGCCTAGCATGGTGAGGCCCTGGGTTCAAACTTCAGTATAGGAAGGAAGGAAGGAAGGAAGAAGGAAGGAAGGAAGGAAGGAAGGAAGGAAGGAAGGAAGGAAGGAAGACACATTTAGGTTTTCTTCATTTCTTTCCATGACTTGACAGCTTTTTTCTTTTTAGTGACAAATAATATGCCATTGTTTTGATGTACCATACGTTACTTATCTATTCATACTGGAAGAAGACACTTAGATTGCTTCCAAGTTTTGCCAATTATCAATAAAGAATGCCATAAACATTCATGCACATGTTTTTCTGTGGACATACATTCTCAAAACGTTTCGGTAAAGACTAAAGAGCACAATTGTTTGGGTGTCTCTTAACCTTCTTTTCTTTTTCTTTTCTTTTTTTTTTTTTTTTTTTTTTGCAAGTCTGCGGATGGAACCCAGGGGCATTTGACCTCCAAGCTACAGCCCCTGCCCTATTTTTATTCTTTATTTTGAAACAGGGTCTCACTAAGTTGTGAAGGGCCTCACTAAGTAGCTGAGGTTGTCCACGAACCATGATCCTCCAGTCTCACCCTCCCGAATGCTGGGATTACAAGTGTGCACCACCACGCTGGCTCTTAACTTTCAATCTATAGCCCTCTCCTGGGGAGTGAGCTCAGGGCCGCATCCATACTAAGCACAGGCCTTACCATGGAGCTACACCTCTAGCCCCTTTCCATCTCTTTTTATCTTTCTATTTCATCTATTGAAAGAACTGGGTTGCTATGGAATTTTTCAGTTTGAATTTTCCTATCTGAATCCCTGTGATCTTAACTTGCTTCCTTCTCCATCATATTTTCTATAAATTGGTCATTAAATCTAGAATTGGTTAAATCTAGAAATTCTATAAATTGGTCATTAATCTAGTGTGAGCCAGGCATGGTGGCGCATGCTTGTAATCTCAATAGTTGGAGGCTGAGACAGGAGGATTGCAGGTTTATGGCCAGCCTCAGCTACTTAATGAGGCCCTTTGCAACTTAGTGAGACCCTGTTTCAAAATCAAGAATAAAACATAGGGTTGGGGTCATAATGTGGAGAGAGAATGCCCCTGAGTTCAACCCCAGGTTAAAAAAAATCTAGAAGTGTGATCATATTCAAATCTGAATTTTTGGTAAGAATACATTGTAGAAGCTGTTGTGTCCCTTCACAAGCCCGTTTATCATGGGTCCTGAAGATGGAGTGTTGTGAGGTTAGTGAGGGAGATCATTCGGGGAGATTTGGGGAGGGAAGCTAGACAAATGGCTATTTACCTGTGCATGAAACCAGCTACCAATTGGAGGTGTGTGTGTGTGTGTGTGTGTGTGTGTGTGTGTGTGTTTGTGCACATGTATTTGTCTATGTGTCTTTATGTCTCCAGGGTGAGAAAATAATGTGTAATCCTGGGTATGCCAAGTTTTCTAGCTTCTCAAGGAAATGGAGCCTACTAATGATAAAACATTCTTATATCAATAGTACAGGCTGTGTGGTAACATTACTCTGGTAAGGAATTGTGGCCACAAAGACTAAGAGAAAGGATTTCCGCTTTTGCCTGGACACCATTGTGGCAAGCTCTCTCTCTCTTTGTAGCCCCTCCCTCTTTAATTTTTCAATCCGTGTGTAGCAATTACATTAGTTGTTGTATTTAATACATAGTATATTTGTCCTTAGACTTTTACAACTACTGTTAATTAACTGTACAGTCTTTTATTAGTATTTGAAATTCTAATTACTGCAGTACCAGGAAGTTTTAATATTGTTTTGACTGCACTGCTTCTTTATTGACTCCCAGGTTTTCCTCAAGAAACTCAAATTATGAATCTCAGTGAGTCCATATTCACTAGAGGAGAACAACCTGGTTTAAACAGCCCTTCTTCTTTGTTAGTCAACAAAGGAGTGAAGGTGATTCCTTGGCACTGTGGTGAAGGTTGAAGAGTATATTGGCCATCCCATGTCAAGCGCTGGTTTTTAAGGAGCTGAGGGCATTTTTGTGACTGGAAAGGGAAAGACTATTTAGCACGTACACGTACACTCCGTCCTGATGGGCGGACCTGCTCCTGCCCCTCCACAGAGCATGCTCCGCGCCCTGTTTAGCTCTGGTGTTCTCTCAGAGGATCTGTCTGCTTTTCTGCCTGGCCTCCGTTGCCCATCTTTTTAGCTTTTGCTCTGAAGCCTTCCTACTCCCAACCCCCCAATGCTCTCTAGTCTAGACCCAGCTCAGCATGTGCATTTGTCTGTGTCATCTTTAATGGCCTCCGGTGTGTTTCCATCATGCCTCTACCTGAAATGTACACCATGGGAGCATAGAACATACCACGCAGATTCTTCAGTACGCCCCACCGGCCCTGTAATGCTGCAGATACCTGATCATCACGTGTTCATCATCATTCACCATTTGTGGGAGATAAGGGCTGCAGAGTGAGCTTTCAAAACGAAACTTTCAACCCATGTCAACAGTGGTTTTAAGTGTAGAATCATATAGTCATTGATAATAAAGTCAAATATGCCCTGAAATCTGTCCCAAAGTCTTGTCTTCCCTCTCTTTCCACAAATGCATAGTGGACAACTGCTGGGTCAGGCGCCATGTTAGCACTAGGGATGCGGAGATGCAGCAGACCCTGCGGGAGAGGCAGTCTTGGCATGTGTGGCCTGTGCTGTGCTAGAGGGAAGTCACAGGGCATGGAGTGCAAGAGGGAGGGGGGGTGAACATCCCCTGCTGAGGCTTCCTTCATCCTTCTGCTTCCCTATTGACTTTATTGAGTAACTTTCTCCAAAAATGGATTTTGTAACATTATTGAATAATGGTTTCTGTCATGATTATCCCTTCACCCTGGGGAGCTCTTCCACATGTGATTTTAGCATTCAGGACCTGGAGTTAGATCTGGGAAAGGGTTATAGTGCTGCCATGCCCAGTGGTGGTCTCACCTCCCCAAGCCTCAGTTTCCTTAAATGAAGGAATCATAGGGAAAAGTTGAGGATTCAGTAAGATGACTCAGGAACTGAAGTCTGATACACTGCAAATGTTTCATAAATTTTGGCTGCTAAAATATGGCTAAAAAGCTGGGCATGGTGGCACACGCCTATAATCCTAATACTTGAGACTGGAGGATTGCGGGTTCATGGCCAGCAATCAGCAACTTAGCAAGGCCCCTGGAAACTTAGTGAGACCCTGTTTTAAAATAAAATATAAAATAGAACTGGAGGTGTATCTCAGAGGTAGAATGACTCTGGGTGCAATTCCCAATACCACCTGCATGCAAAAAAGATAGCTATAAAACATTCTGACTTATTCCCTTTCTTCCCCTCTCCCTAGAATTTAAACCCCTTTCCTGTGGTCCCAAACAAGATATTCAGCCTCAGCAGAGAATTTCATTAGATGGTTGTATTCTGGTACCAGGGGCTGTTTAGACAGGTAGAAGACAGTGCAGGAACAGAGACTTGGAGGTCCGGTCTCTGGGCACACTGCTGCCTTTGCTGGCCTTCTGCTTTACCAAGTGCAAAGCCAAAGGGCGAGGATGTCTGTCTGTCCCAGCGGGACGTAGGGGGTGAATGAGTTAACGTTTACAAAGTGCTTTGAGCTCCTTGGAGAAAAGGTACAATCTAAGTATTCTCATTAGTGCATGAATAATAGATGAGCATAAAGCACTTTGCAAATATGAAGTTCTTTAGCAATGCTAACTAATACTTCTACCAACCTACCTGTGAACAGAGGGGCCAGCTCTTGACGCTCAGAGGGTTCTAGTCTTTGCTATTGCTAATGCCAACCACAGTCTTAGGCAAATTCACTTCCCCTCTTGGTGTCAGAACAGAGGGGGTCAGGTTGGGTGATGTCAAAGGCAACTCTTAATTAATCTGCTTCTCTTTTCTAGGGTTCTTTGTTAAGATGGAGAAACAACTACAGCAGGAGTCAGTTGAGGGATGGATGATAACTTCTCCAAAGCAGGGCCAGCTCCTGGGCAGAGATTCTGTTCACATCTGCACCTGCTTCCTTATCCCCCTTGGTCCCACTGAGACAGGCTTGCCTTTTTTCTGGGGGCAGATTGGGTGTGGTCCTTGCACCCAGGCCTGTGGAAAAAAGAACTCCTGGACCTGAGTCCTAAAAAATACTTAGTGACCATATCCCTTTAAAACTTAGGGCAAAATGCATAAAACAGAATTTACCATCTCAACTATTTATTTATTTATTTATTTATTTATTTATTTATTTATTTATTTGTGGTACTGGGGATGGAACCCAAAGGCCTTCTATCTCTGGGTTACACTTCCAGACCTATTTTATATTTTATTTGGAAACAGGGTCTCGATAAGTTGCTGAGAGCCTCACTATGCAGCTGAGGCTGGCTTTGAACCTGCGTGATCCTCCTGTCTCAGCCTCCCAAGCGCGGGGATTACAAGTGTGCACCACCACACCTGGCAATATCAACCCTTTTAAGTGGACGGTTGAGTAGTGTTAAATATATTGACACTGTTGTACAACCAATTTCTGGAATTCTTTTCATATTGCAACACTGAAACCTCCTACCCATTAAACTGTGACTCCCCATTCCTCCGTCCCTGGAAGCCCTGACAACCATCTTTTCTCTCTGAGTTTGACTCTTCTGGCTCTTTTGTTTAAATACAATCATATGATATTTGTCTTTTTGTGTGTGTGTGATACTGGGGATGGGACCAAGGAGCATTCTACCCCCAAGCTATACACCCAGCCCTATTTTTTTTATTCTTTTGTTTTGAAATAGTGTCTCACTGAGTTGCAAAAAGCCTCACTAAGTAGCTGAGGCTGGCTGTAAACTAAGATCCTCCTGTCTCAACCTCCCAAATGTTGGGATTAGAAGGGTGCGCCACCATGCCTGGCTAGTATTTGTCGTTTTGTGATTGGTTTAGTTTCACTTCATAATGTTCTTGAGGCATATATGCCCGGGCCTTTTTATTTTTATTTTTATTTTTATTTTTTATTTTGAGACAGGCTTTCGCTAAGTTACTCAGGCTGGCCTTGAACTTGTGATCCTCCTGCCTCCGGCTTGTCTATCTTATATCCTTTGTTAGAATTTACTTTCTGTTGAAGGATGAACAATGTTGCATTGTATGGGTACATCACTTTTGTTTATTTTTTCATTATTGGTGGACACTCAGGTTGCTTCCACCTCTGCTTCCGGTATTGTGAATAAAACTATTATCAGCATGAGTATGTAAATATCTCTTTGGAATTCTGTTCTCCCTTCTTGTAGGTGTGTACCCAGAAGTGGAATTACTGAAGTATATGGTAATTCTACTTTCATTTAAAATTTTTTTTTTATTGGTGCACTGTATTCATACTCATAATGGGATAAAAAAAGACTTTTGTAGACATACATGCACACATCGCCCAGTTAGCCCCTACCCGATCCTCACCCCGTTCCCTCCCCATCCCTCCTTCCCATGCTTGGCTTAGTGGTTGACATCTAGTATTATAGCAATTTATCCAAAATTAACAATGATAATCTCACATAACAGTTTCATTTGTCTGATACCAAGCTTTTGATGACTTAAAGATAACATTTCAATATTTCTTTTTGCTTTCTTTCTTACCAGAGAATATTTTTTTCTTTTTTTTAGGTGAATCTATCATACATTTATTTATTTATTTTTCAGAAAAAATTCTATCCTTATATGGAATATGGACTCTAGATACCCAAAACGATCTCAAAAAAGAACAATGCTAGAAGATGTATATTTTCTAATTTCAAACCTTATAAAGCTACAATCATTGAAACAGTGTAGTACTGTTATAAAGGCAGATATATAAACCATTAGAGTTAAATAAAAGCCTAGAGATAAATTCTTCCATATATTGTCAAGTTATTTTTGACAAGGTTTCCACGAACATTCATTTTTTTTAAGGGAATGACTATATCTGATTGTTATACACAGATAAAGAGAAGAGAATCTTTTTGAAATTATTTTTAATTTTTTGTGGTAGATTTTCTATTCTGCCTGGGTCCAGCCATCCTGGGGCTAGAACAACTCTAATTGGAGGTATCAAGCCACAAATCTGTCCCTTTTAACTTCTGCCCAGTGGCCCAACTGGAAGACACAGAACAAGCCCAAGCCTCTTTTTGTGTATGTGTGTGTGGTGCTGGGGATTGAATCCAGGGGCATTCTACTCCGAGTTATACCCCTAGCCCTATTTTTATTCTTTATTTTGAAACAGGGTCTCGCTAAGTTGCGGAGGGCCTCACTAAGTAGCCGAGGCTGTCCGTGAACCTGTGACCTCCTGTTTCCTGGGATTACAAGCATGCATCACCACATCCGACAACCAAGCCTCTTCTACACAGCCTTTCTCTTGCTCTGAGGAAACTCTTATGTGCCACACATTTGTCCCTACCAGGTACTGCTCACCGCCTTTGGCTTCAGAGATAAAATCAGATGTGTGGCCCCTTTCCAGAATCCTTGACTGCTCAACAGAGGCACGTTCTGCTCTCCTTGGCTTACTCACAGAAGGGATAGCTCTCATCTGTTTTAAAACACAGTCCTCTGCTCCTACCATAAATATGCAATTCAGAGAAAATATTGAGAGTAACCATGAATTTTACTTATATTGTTACTTACAGATGCGTATTTAATTAAAACCTTTTTTTTTTTTTTGGTGGTACTGGGGTTCCTGGAAGCCCTTCTACCTCCGGGCTACACTCCCAGACCTATTTTATTATTTTTGGAAATAGGGTCTCTTAAGCCAGCGCGGCTGGCTTCGAACCTGAACGATCCTCCTGTCTCACTTTCTAAGCGCGGGGATTACAAGCGTGCGCCACCACGCCCGGCCTAATTAAGAACTTTTAAACTTCTCTGTTAAACTCACCAAGAGAGAAAGATAAGGCATCTTACTATATTTTTTTCTTTTTTTGGTGGTAGTGAGGGTCAAACCCAGGGTTGAGCTACACCCTCAGCCCTATTTTATTATTTTATTTTGAAACAGTCTCACAAGGTTGCTAGGGATCTCACTAAGTTGCTGAGGCTGGCCTTGAACCTGTGATCCTTCTGTCTCAGCCTCCCAAGTACTAGTATTATGGGTGTGAGGCTCTACATTCAGGTGCCATGTTTCTAAAAGTTTCCCTTCAGGTTTTCTTGGTCTTTTTCAAGCCCTGCTGTAAAGACAGTTATAATAACATTTGAGTAATATTTCTGCACAAATAGTTTTCCTATATATATTATACATTTGATTTTTATGATGACTGCGTGGACTCTGTAAGATATTATTATAATTTTTGTTATTTTTTTACTGGACTTAGGTTTAGAAGGCCGAGTTAATCATATGTCTCAGTGCACGGAACGCTATCATTTATTGTTAGTACTTGGTCCCTCTCTTGTACTAATTAACTAACCCACTCATTGTCTTTTATCACTATCTCCTTCTCACATTTCTCTTCTTCCACACAGGGAGCCACTCTCAATATGTTCCATCTTGTTATCTTGTTATCTGTACGTATCACTGAAAGATGTATTTTGCTTAGCGTGTGTACAGTTCATTTTTATAAAACACACCTTCTGTAGATCTCGTGCTGGCGTGTGCTTTCGTATTCTGCACTGTTTTCAAAAGCGAACCCTGTTTCTGTGTGTGTATCTACTCCATTGCCTGGAGATGCTGCATAGTACTCCAGCGTGTTTAGTCCTCCTGTTTTACTCATCTCCGCCCCCTTGTGGAAACCTTGATGGCTTTACTGGGCAAGCACACATCCTCACATGGGACTTCTCTGGGATACAGACTCAAGAACATGGTGCCCGAATCATAAAACAGACACTTAATTTGAACAAGCACCATTCAAGTGGCCCCGCTTGTCTATCCTACCAGGAATTGTTCACGCTTAGCCGGAGACTGGGTCTTGTTGAGTACCTCGTTCAAGTTTACACAGCAGTAAAAATCAACTTAGGACAAGAATGCAAATCCAGCTCTTTAAGTTGAGAGCCCTCTTGTTTTCCAGGGCATCACTCTGTAAGTCTCTGCATCATGATATTGACTTCTAATAAAAAGATTTCTTGAGGCTTGTTATTTAAAGAATCCCTTAAATTTCAGAAATAGCTTTTGATGCCAATGCCAATTTGCAGGAAGGAGAAAGAATGAACATTAATGTGGAGCCATGTTTCATGACCTGAGTCAACCCGTTCTAGGTCCCTTTTGACTGCTTCACCATGGTCACTATTGCACTATTTAGGGAAGTTCTTGAAAAAAAAATAGGAAGTGCTGTATAGCTAAACTCCTTTCCACTTGCCAGGGGCCAGAATATCATGCCTCTAAGTCTAATTTGAAAGCAAAGGAGTCACAGACTCAGACAGTGTTAGAACCAGAATGGACCTTAGAGACCGTCTAGTCCAATCGTCCCATTTTATAGATGAAAAATGGAGGCCCAGAGAAAGGAAGCTACTTGCCTGAGGCCATACAGCTAGAGGCAGAATAGGGAGGTATCTGCAAACCAGTCCATTGCCCTTTCTATTTCCCTGCACACATCAGCTTTTCTCTGCCTACCCGAGAATCCACGCTTTAAATCTTAAAGACCTAAGTTGTGTTAAAAATAGTGCAACACTGGCAACTGTTTAACCATCACCTCTTTGCGTATGAATGGGTTGGAGGAGATAGGAAACCAAACAAACTCTGTGGCATTTGCCAATTTCTGTGGGTTAAATGCTCCCACGCGGCCCACTTCACACCCTGAATGCAGTGGCCCCAGTGGAGCCTGGAGATGGGACACCAGGGTCCCACACGACAGACACCACAAGGGATGCTTTCAACCACCAGATGCAGGAGACAGAGGTAGCTGCCAGGGCACAGAGAATAATAAAATCTAGGGAGGGATGTGTTCTGAGTATTTATTACCTTTGCTTTTAGTATAATTTAGTTGGCAGTAAGTTTTCCAAATGTAATGTCTAATAAAGGCTGTGTTTATTACTAGCTCACAACATTCCTGAAAATTGAACTCTCATGAGCCAGGTGAGTCAGCTCCAGCATAAAGGAATGAAATAGCCTCTCTGGGTGGTAGCTTGTCTTCCTAGTTTATACATTCACCTTGATTCTTTTGAATACACTTTGATGAAAATATAAAATATGAATGTAGTGGGGGAAAAGGCAGAGGATAAATGAATTATGTGGGAGATAAATTTTATGTACAGCTGAAATCTTAGCTCTTTAATCCCCCAAACTATAAAAGTTCTAACTCATACATGGACTTTTAAAAGAATGGTACTGTGCATGTTCCTACTTCATTACATTGGAAACATTATAACTTTTGTTTTATTGACAACTTAGGGCATGTTGAAGTGTGGAAAGCTGTTTGCTTCTGGAATAAACGATCTCTGACTGCTGTGCTGGTGGCCCATGGATTTGCTTTTTCAAGGTTTTTTTTTTTTTTAAATTCTAACTCACTGTCCAGAAACGTACAGCTTCTTACTACTGTCAGTATGTCTGTCTCTAGCTTCTTCCTTCTTTGTATAATTGACTAGAGATGCATAGAACCAAATGTATTTGAATCATATTAAAAATGTCACTAACTTTCATTGAATCTAGGCCTGATTAGCAATATCAGAGCAAGGAGACATGGCAGTGCATGGTAGCTGGGCATGGTGGCAAACAGCTGTAATCCCAGTACTCGGGAGGCTGAGACAAGAGGATCATGGGTTTGAGGCCAGCTTCAGCAATTTAGCAAGACCCTGTTTTAAAATAAAATATGAACAAGGCTCTGGGTATGTAGGTTATAGAATGGTTCTGGGTTCAATCTGTAGCACCCCCAAAAATTGGTTCACAGTCTTGCAATGTTTCTTTTGGTTGCTCAAAGGACGTCTGGGTTAACTTCTAATTCTTATAAGAATCTCTGGAGAGGAGATATTGTCAGTTTCCTATGTTCTAGGTGAGTGGATATTATTACTATAATAACATTCTCTGTCTCTGTCTGTCTGTCTGTCTGTCTGTCTCTCTCTCTTTCTCTCTCTCTCTCTTTCTCTTTCTCTCTCTCTCTCTTTCTCTCCCTCTCTCTTTTTCTCTCTCTCTCTCTTTCTCTCTCTGTGTGTGTACTTATTCCATTATAGAAGATTAGAAAATTTATCTCTGAGCCAGACAATATATCATGTAGAATGTAAAACAATCCTGTACTGTTATGAGTCCCTGAAATACTATTGGAGTATGAGTTGTTACATTTGGTGAACTGTGCAAAGGAGAGTAAGAATCAGATGATAAAGTTTGGGATGTGTCTCCTTGCTCTGAAGGGATTCTTAGACCCTTTCAGCATGAAGGCAGGCCATAGATCTGGAAGTAGGTCTAGTGTGTGAGAGAGTTTTCCCTGCCTGGAGTGAGGGAACACACCCACCCATGAGAGTACTGCTAGCTGGGGCTGGGAAAGGCAGTAGACTGCACCTGGTGACTTGGCGCTGCCATTCAGCTGAGACACTGAGACCACCACCATAGCCACCTGTGTTCTTCCAGCCTATTCATTCCTCTTCATGTAATTGAGAAGGAGACATTGGGTCATTGTTCCCTATCAAAGAGGAAGTGGTTTTTCATACTTTAGTCTTCTTTGCCAAATGCAGAGAAGCAGGCTCTCCCGTGTAGAAAAGGAACACCCCACCCCAATACTATCTCTCCTTTACCAGTTCACCTCCTATTCCTTCGAAGCTGTCAGGCTTTGAGGAATTCTCAAGTCTAACATAGGCAGCTTCATGATACTTTCTTTCATTAAACCCTCATTGACTCCTGAAGAAGGTCCACTGGATGGGCTATGTCACAGGGGAAGGGTCCATGCTGGGTCAGGTGTAAGGAGAGCAAATTGCCATGGGGTACAAGGGCAGCTTTCCTTTCCTGCTCTGGTCCCTGGCTGGATGCTGCTGACATCACTTGGGCAACTTCTATGAAGTCTCTACAGCTGGGGTCATAGGGCAGCGGGGAGCCCAGTAGCTAGGACTCACTCCCCCACCTCGCTGGCCTAATTAACAAGTTGGGTCCTTTCCAGCTCCTTTCCGTGGCTCTCGTGGGGCTGGGCTCTATGGGGGCGGGCAGACAGTCTTACTTTAAGCAGCGTATTGATCCTCACGTGGTCCTGGTGCCCCTCTTGGGGGAGCACTCTCATGTTTTAAGTGCATGCAGTTACTCTCTTGACTGGCTTGTAAACAGGTTTTAATGGGGCTATTAGTGTAAAAGGACAGGAAACTTTCAAAAACAGCCTCTTAAATATTCATGAGGATGTTAAATCTGGCGCTTAATCACCAGTGTTTGCACACAGCTAACAGGGAGGGAGGGCAGCTAACAGGCTGCCTTCACTCTGAGCAATTGACAGGGCATTAATAAACGCTCTTACAGGCATGATTAATGCCGAAGAGAATGGGACTTTTTTCTTTTTTTTATATGCATAAGGAACCCCTCTCCTCTGGAGATTCTTGTTCTGGGGGACATGTTCACATGAGAATAGGGGTGGGTTCAGGTAACAGGGAAGCTAGGGGGGTGTCCTGAATAGACAAATCCTTTCTCTTCTAAAATACTTAGCTGGACTTCTCTTGTGACTATTCATTTTCTGGAGGATGGCTTCCTCAGGGACAAAACCTTAAGCAGGGAGCCTCCAAAGAATTTCCTACCTGGAGAATTCTTAGCTCAGCCTTGGAAAGCTCATGGAGGAGTCACAAGAGCCCTCATCGCGGGAGCTCCCTGGTGAGCTCTGCCCATCTGACTCCTCAGTACCTGGTCTCTTGTGCTTTCTGACTGGAACTAAATGTGAAGATGGCCAACTGTGGCCCAGGGGCCCCTGCAAGCAGCCCCACCTCCTCCTAATTCACTTTCCTAAGCATGTGCTTTAATTTATGGGGTGACATCTTTCTCTAACTTCTCCCTGTCATATTTAATGTAGAATCCCCATTAAAAGATGAATGGAAAGCTTATTTTTTTAACTAGTAAGTCACTGGCACTGTTATACATCTGCAGTGGACATTGGAGACTGACTGGGTCAGTCCTCACTCCTTCCAGAGGAGGACCCTAGTGCAAGAAGGTGAATCACTCTATCCAAGTTCAAACACTGTGGAAGAGCTGAGAATGGCCTTTCAGTATGTTGAGTCCTGGTCCACCAGCTCTTTTTACAGGATCCCCACATCAGTGTGATGGGATTTGTTCAGGGGACCCAGAGAGCCCCACTCTTCCTTGTGAAGGGCTGAAGGCTCAAATACTTGTGCAGACCCAGATTTTGCAATACCTACACTGATAGCCCCCAAGACAGGAGAAGCCTAGAAAGTCCTGGGAATCACTCTACAGTTTTTTAGTGATAGGAAATCCCATCCTCATTAATCTGAGACTGATACAGACATTCAAACCTGTTTCTTCCCTCAAACTGTTTTGAGTCCTTGAGAAGTTTCATTTAGAAATGAAGACAAGGCCATCTCCCATACATAAAGTCAGATGTTAATAAAAACCATTTTTATGGAACTAGAAAGCACTCTACTATGTTTTCCAATGATATCTCAGAGCAGAGAAGTCAGTGTCTTCCATAAAACTCTTTCCAGCCTTCAGCCCTTCCTGCCCTCAAGCAGGAAGTACAGCCATCAAGTACAGTCATCAAGACCTTCCTGTATTCGAGGTACTGAACTAAGGTTAGGATGGGGAAGGTTGTCACAAAGATGTATAAGAAGGTCCTCTTCCCAAAGTACTCTTCCTCTAGTTAGTAATTTGACTCCAGGGAAATCTCAGAAGAATGAATGAAGTACTAGGATGAATATTTTGTAAATATCATTTTGATTATTTCATATGGTTGCTCAGAATTGATGGTGGCTCCCATTTCATCTGAGTCCAAGCCAGACTGGCGCTTCCCTGCACAGCTACTTTTAGCTTACTTCAGAGCCAAACCTGCCCTTCTTTTGGAAGCAATGGAGCAGGGAACACTTTACAGACTGGATGCAAAAAATTCTTAATCATGGATTTGTTTAGAGACTCATTGCAACATTTTTAAAATGGAATGCCAACCAGGAATAAAAAATCAACCTCTCTTGCTAAACAGTTTGCATTAATGACTTCCATAAGAGCCAATCTATTGATTTTTATAAAAACAAAACTCCACTTGTCTCTTTCATTTGGATATATAGCTGGTAGATATTGTTGGTAAAGTAACCAATATCAGAAATAGTTTCCTTTTCACAATTAGAGTGAATATATTTTGACAGTTTTTACCAATAATTGTTGAAATGTTTGGTATAAATCCAAAGCACAGATGAAACTTTAAACCCCATAGAGCTGGACTGTTTTCTCAATGGGAGGCTGACTCTCAGTTGTATGAAGTACAAGCATGGATTCTGAATGTCTTTTTAGGTTATCAAGCTGACACCAAATGTTGGGCAATATGATATCAATTCCACGAAACACAACTTATGACTGACACTTATCCTCTTATGCAAAAGCCTCTTGTTATATAGCATTATTTTGGTTGGTTTATTTAATTATACAAATGTAGTTGAACTTGTGGTTCACTGAAAACGCTTGGACAAGGATGTAGGCAATTTAGGTTCTATTTCCAATCGTCCCACTCAGTTATCATGCATATCATGCAAACCTCATTTTCCTCACCTGGAAAACAAGTACGGTATAACCTGTCATATCAATCTGCTCTTTCAAATAAAGCAATGCATGTATTATCTACTTGCTGTTTCCATTTGCTGCCTCACAGACATCTTAAGATGGAATATTCTCAAATTAAAATTAGAACTGCTCTCTCTAAATCTAGACCTTTCCTATCATTTTCAGATCACTCAGTGGGATCACAAACTACTCAAGTGCTTGTGCCAGAAATTGAGTTCTCCGCCCATCCTGTTGTATTTAATCAATAGCACATTCTGCTTTGTCCGCTAAGTCAGTCTCAGGTCCATTCATTCCACTGAGTGGACTAGTCCAAGTCATTCTCATCTTTTGCTTAGGCAAAGACTCTTTCTGCCACACCTACTATTGCCTCCTCCAGTTTGTCTCCCCACTCCCCAAAGCAGCCAAAGCCAACCCAATTGCATCACTCTCTAAGTTACAACCCTTAATGGCTGCCCTAGATCATTGAGTTGACCTATCAGGCCATACACCACAGTCTTGTTCGTACTTGCCTCTTCAGTCTTATCTCCATTCCTTCCCACCACAACACTCTCCTCTGCTTCTTCTGTGCTTCTTTTAAGACCCAGCACCTCCACACAGATACTTTCCTGTGTAGGGAAGTTCATTCACACTGACACATGGGTGACTCCCTCTCATCTTGTAGACCTCAGGGTAGATATCAAATACTCAGAGGAGACTTCTCTGCTCTCACTTCCCATTATGGGATATGATAATTTCCACTGACCATAATCATCTATAGAATGCACTGAAGTTTCATTTCCAGTATTTATTTGTGTGGTTATTTGGACTGTATATTCCATGAGATCCAAGACAATGGTTGCCTTGCCCCTGTGCCCTCAGTGTTTTGACAATGTGCTTGTCACAGGGCAGACAGGTAACAGGATGGATGCATGTTTGAATGAATGAGTAAGCACCAATCACCAGTACCAATCTCTGTGCTGGGGTTGTACTGTCTTACATATGTCTATTTTCTACCTGGGTTCCTATACTAGATTTATAATTTTTTTGTGTGGTACTGGTTATTTACCTCCAAGCTACATCCCCAGCCATATAGGGTCTCTCTATGTTGATGAGAGCCTCACTACTTGCTGAAGCTGTCTCCAAACCTGTGATCCTCGTGTTTCAGCCTCACAAGTACTGTGATTATAAACATGCACTATCACACCTGGTTAGATTTATGAAATTTAAATTGTGCTTACTACTAGATGTTAAAATAATATTTTCTTTAGTCTCCTGAGATTCTGAGTCAGTAGGTCTAGGAAAGGCACTTGGGAATGGGGAATTTTAACCACATCTTCTGTGATTCTCTTCCCTGCCGGGAGTTCTATGGACCATGGTTTGAGAAACACTGGCTTAGAGAAAAAAAAAGCAGAAAAAATGAGGAAAATAGTATTTATTCTACAGTTGTATAATAAATTCATCAAGGTAAAGAGCCACCTAGTGACTTATCAAAGCTCTTTGGTGTTCCCAACCAGGGATAGAGTTCTGTCCTATCTTGTTGGGCACTCTCCCTTTTAGGTGAGTGTTACATAGGTGGGAAGTATCTACTGTGCTCACTTAGCTGATGGCTGCCACTCAGGCCAGTGACATGTTCACAGCTCTGCCAGGTCCCATGTTTAGTACCCATTCACTGCTGTGCTGTTGATCTTAAAAAGGGAACAACAGAGGGTAGAGGCTTGGAGTACCAGGAGTCCCACAAAATGAATGTCTATATGATGATCATGGGGGATGTTCCCCTGGATTCTTGCTGCTTTGTGTGAAGAGATTTCCAGGAAGGCCCAGGAACAGATTTTGAATGGTCAAATTCCATTTCATAGACGCTGCCCTTCGGGCAGGAGTTGGTATGTATTAAGGCAGCCTATCAGAAGAGCACGCATTACCAACTCTTATGCTTTTGTATTAAGCATTATGTCTCCTCTTTACAGTCAGATTAATGGAGATTAGTGGTTCCACTTAAGAGTTTAAACACCATGCTGACCCAAATTGTTGGAGCCATCATAACGTGGCACTATATGTTCAAGGACTGGACCAGCTGGTGGTCGAGTGGGGGAGGAGGGGAGGTGTATGTTTTCCCAGAGTGATTTCATTAATTGTTCTGTGTAAGAAAGCTGGGGTCCCTCTTTATACATAATACGTATGGAGCACTCGGCCTACTTTGCGCACACTTAACTGCCCATCAGGCTAGCCTGGGTGTGTTTCTTTGCTAAGAGGAGATTTAATAATCAACAGTCACTTATACTTGCCTTCCTTTGGCTTCTGTGGGCGGAGCCCAGTCCCTGAAGTCTCAAATGGTTTTTATTAATGTCTTTTATCCACTTGAAGGATAAAAATAAATCTCTCCAAAGCTCTTAGAAACCCACCACCCTAAGTGTAGGAGGAAAAAGAGGGATGTCTCTTAATTAACAAACTTAAACCATCTCCACAGGATTGCACAACTGTGAGCTGGGGCCTAAGAACCAGGCCCAGCCTTCCTTCAGCCATGACTTACTCTTTATTCACTGGGCAGAGTAAGAACTCTGTGCAGGTTACAAAGTTAAACAGGAAATTATGCATGAACTGTACCTTAGAGTGAAATGTCTATTTTTCTAACCAAGCATATGCAGGGCTTGTAAATCCAGTATTCTCTTATATATCCTCAAAGAGTAAGAACTTGTTGGAAACAGTCAAAGCCTGTGTGTGACAAACGTGATGAATAAGGTCCGCAACCAAGCTAGAGAAGGATATACCGTCCAAAGACAAGATAATGTGACTGGCTTCCCCGTGTGGCCTGCTAAGCCAAGCCTGCAATTACCAAGAAAGGAATTCCAAAAATGCTTGACATAACAACAACCTCCATATTTATGGGATAGAATGGGGCAAGGGGAATCCAGATCTGGTAGAGGGAGGGGTACATTTCATTTGTCAAAGCTTTGACCAACCTCTCAACCCCAAATCCAGCAGGGCATCACTAGTCTAAACTGTCAAAGGCACATGCGGAAGAGCAGCCCTCATTAATATTCAGATAATAATATTTTTTTGTGTACCCTGTAACATATATGTTCATACATGACGTGGAAGAACTTTTTGAAAAGTGCTTATACTTCATGCTTTTCTAGATTAATTTAAAAATATCTCAATAGTTTTATCTTCTAAATAAAAATTCCCCCAAACTCTGCATATCACGTAACTGTTACTTGAACTAGAACACTATTGACTAATTCTACAAATGCTGATAATGTTACAGCTTTATGGACAGGAGTAGGTATTATTATTTTCTCATGTTACAGATAAAGAATCTAAGATTTAGAAAGGAGAGGCTGCTTGGGAAAGGCCATCCAGCCAGTAATTAGCAGAGCTAAGGTTTTAATTTACCTCTGAGTGACTTAAATTCATAATGATAACAATAAGATTCCTGTCTTCAGTGCCACTTCTTGTTAATCAGGAGAGGAGGGTGGCGGGACTTCCTGCAAATGGAGCAGTCAATCCTGTAGGACCTGGGCTCTGTCCTGGTTCTTCTAGGAGAATGGAATTTACCCCTGGAGGGTTGAAAATTCACATTAAAAGAGTGTTAAAAATGTTGGGTCAGAGACAAAAGCCACAGTAATGCTCAAAGGCCTGTAATTTTTACATGGAGCTAGGGGTCTGGAGAAAAGAAGTGATGGTGTTTCTTTACTTTTATGGAACGTGATCATTTATAATATCTTTGCTGTGAAATTGTTAGAGCATTGAGAGGGCCATCCCACTCCCCTTATAAAATTAAAATTTTAGGATATAGAAGTAAGTTAAAGTGTCTGGAACTTGTTTGAAACTTGTTTTTCTGTTAAGAATGTTTCCAAAGTGTCTGAACTTCTGTTCCCAAAGTGTCTGGAACTTGTTTGAAACCTGTTAAGAATGTTTCCAAAGTGCTATGAAGATGATTGGCTGCACTTGTTTACTTTGTAAACCTATTGGCTGTATCCCAATGTGAACGCCCCTTCTGGGGCTATAAATGTAAGGTCTGTTTTGCACTTGAGGTTAAGCTCTGACCACTTGCTTGCTGTCTAAGAGGTGAATGTTAGCCCGACAAGAAGGAAGCATTCCTCTGGTAGCTGCTGGACAGTTCCTCTGAATGACAGTTAGGCTTGTGAAGGAGACTTGATCCTGGCTTGCCAGTAAGAGCTGCAGCACAATAAACTCTGCTTGTGATTTACATCCTTGGTGTGTTCTTCATTATTTGGGGAAGGGGTGACTCTCGGACCCTAACAAAATATTAAAGTGGTAATTGAGTTCCCTGTCATGCATGCCTCCTCCTTTACCACTGTGGGCTTCTGATAGGCTGGTCTCTGAGCTCTATGCCTGACTTGACACCCTACCTCAATGCTAAATCTGTCCTCTGGATTTACTATTATGTAATTGACTTTGGGGAATATGCCAGAGCTCTCTTTATCTCCTTCTTTAGTTAGCTCTTCAAGGACTCTGAAGTCCTTAAGAACTTTAGAGTTTCGCCGGGCATGGTGGCACATGCTTGTAATCCCTGCGCTTGGGAGGCTGAGACAGGAGGATTGCACGGGTTCGAAGCCAGCCTCAGCTACTTAGGTTTTCAGCAACTTAGTGAGACCCTGTTTCCAAATAAAATATAAAAAAGGTCTGGGAGTGTAGCTCGGAGGTAGAAAGCCTCTGGGTTCCACCACCAGTACCACCAAAAATTAAAAAAAAATTCTAAAATAGAGTTTCTATTATTGCAGACTTCTATAGCATTTTTACTAAAGGTGTGGTTAGTGCTCCAACCATCATCATTGTCATCATCATCGTCGTCGTCGTCATCATCATCATCATCATCATCAGCAGCAGCAGCAGCATCCCCTAGTCCTCAGGGAGCTTGTGGAAATGGCAAAATCTCAGGCTCCACCTTAGACTTCCTAAGTCAGAATCTGCATTTTTAACAAGACCTTCCAGGAGACTTTTAAAGTTTAAGTAATGCTCAATACAATAATTTTGTGCTAATTAGCCTTCTGCTACAGGTGACACTGTCTGGGAGCCTGTGGTTGGCTGGAGTGGGAGGGAGGCAGGAGGATGGGAAGATCTTAGATTGGCAGACACAAGATTTCCTTTCTCTTTCCTATGTCCCTTTCTTCATAGAGTCAAAATCACCCAGATGAACTCTTTGGGGACTATTTACTCTGTCTCAAGCAAGGATAAAGAAAAGTAAAACACCTATTTTATTTTCACTGTGCATTCTTAGGGGAGAAGAATTCTGAGTATCCTTTCTACTCCTTTGTGACACACAGTGGCCTGCCCTTGCTCAGATACTCCCAGTGTTGGGAAGGTCACTGCTTCCCCGGGCAGTTTTCTCTGTGCTTTCTTTCTTAGAACTATTTGTCAAGTGCCCCCACATGTCAGGTTTTGTTTGGCATGAAGCTCAAAGACAAATGTGTTACCTCCATTCTGTAAACGCACCATATCCTTTGTAAGTCTTTCCAGGCCAATCCAATCTGTGGTGAAGTGTGTGTGTGTGTGTGTGTGTGTGTGTGTGTGTGTGTGTGTGTTGTGTGTTGCATTTTATTGAAACCAGTGTTGGGTATGGATCCTAGCTGTATAATCTTGTAATCTCTGAGCCTCAATTGCGTAATCTTTATTAGAACTATTTTTTTTTTTTTTTTGGTAGCCAGAACTCAACTTTGGCTAGCATTAGCAAAAGGACAAGTTGTTGGCCCATAGGATCAAAGAAAAATCAGGACAAGCTGCAGTGAAGCATGTGGGCTTCAGGACTATTAAAGCCAGGCACCAAAGAGCCATAAGGTTCTCCTTGCCTTTTTCCTCTATTAACTTCAGTTTATCTCTGCATAAGTAATTTTGTCAAGGTAAGAAATGTGGCTATGTCTTACAACTTTGGCTGCTGGAGGTAGTCTAGATTCTTATTCTGGTCAAAAATTTGGTAATTCTATGGAGGTATTCATTAACTTAATATGGATCTGGTACTTATATTTGGATCAAAATCTTGTTGTAAAATACATGAGCCATGTGGAATCATGATGTGAAATTACATGTAGGATCAATAACCTCAAATATATTCACCGTGTAGACTTTAAGAGGTGCTTGTCAAGATTGTGTGATATTAATATTTGTTATGGGTTGAATTGTGTCCTCCTAAAAGATGTGTTTAAGTCCTAACCCCTGGTATCTATATGTAGCCTCTTTTGAAACTAGATGCAAGATAAAATTATATTTGATCAGGATGAACCATAGTACAATGACTGATGTCCTTAGGAGAGGAGGTAGCAAGATATAGTGGTGCACACTTGTAATCCCTGTATATGGGAGGCTGTAACAGGAGGATTGCAGGTTCAAGGTCAGGCTCAGAAATTTAGCAAGATACTGTTTCATAAGTAAAAAATAAAACGGTCTAGAGGTGTAGCTCAGAGATAGAATGCCCCTGGATTAAATCCCCAGTACCAAAAATAAGAATATTAAAAAAATAAACGAGGAGGGAAATTTGGGCAGAAACATACACAAGAACACCATGTGGCACTGGAGGAAGAGAACAGAGTGACGCATCTACAAGCCAAGTAACATGTTTTCTTGCTGGCAATAATCAGAAGCTTGACAGAGGCACAGAAAAGATAATCTCTGAGTTTCCAGAAGAAACCAAACATCCTGACACCTTGATTTTGGACGTTTTGACTCCAGAATAGTGAAAGCATAAATTCCTGTCATTTTAAGCTATTCAGTTTGTGCTATATTTTCAAGGCAGCCTAGGAAATGAATACATCACATTCTGTCTTCCACAAAGCACTGGAACATGAACACTATTCATCCCAGTTCTTTGATATTACAAGTGATTCATTTTTTTAAACTAAAATGATGGCCTATCTTTCAGGTTTCAATAATATATCCCTCATTTCGGTCTAGCTGCTCATCAAAATAGCCTTTAATATCCATATTACTACTAACGTTCTGATCACAAGCGTGCTGCTCTTACGTCCACAATGGATCCTAATTGCTCTCTTTATTCAGAGCAGAAGAGACAAAGGCCATGCCCTGGCATGGAAGTCAGAAAGGCGAAAACACTAGGGTGCTTCCTTCAACCTCTCTATAAAAGCACTAATTCATTTCTGAGGTAAATAAATGGACTTACTGCATTTACTCCTCATGACTTAATCACTTCCTAGAAGGCCTCACCAATTAATAGCATCACTTTGAGGTTTAAATTACAACATGAATTTTGGAGGGACATGTACATTCAAATCATAGCCTTAACATTTACCAGTTCATATTGTCTATGAGTGGTTGGTGCATACAAAGGGTGAGATCATGACCAGCTCTTGCTTCCAGTGTTAGGTTATGAGTGCAATGAGGGAAATGGTAACTTTCCAGCACTCATCTGGCATTGGTTAGGAATTATTCTCTGTTGGCCTGGCCTAAACAGAAACTCATCCAAGATTCCTAGTTAAAACAGCAGGCATCTTGGAAAACCATGTTCACTGGTTGGATACCTAAGTGGGATGTGTATGCCACCAGATAAATTGCAGATTTGATCTCAATTCTCTTCTATTTTTTTCTGGATTTGGTCTTAAAGCATGACAGCCATGGTCAAAGGCAGGCATTGATTCTTCTTTCTTCTACCCTAAAGAATAGATTGGATGAATGGATTCAATACCGGCAGCAAGCAAGGTGTTACACAGAAGAAACTCTTTCAGATACTAAAGACAACTGTCAGAAGAAATATTTCAATTTAACCACTATAGTGGAAATCATTCGCTAGGCTGATTGAAACAAAAGAGGAATTTATTAAAAAGTCATGAAATTGCTGGGAGGTTAGAAAACTAGCTAAGAAAACAGACAGGAAGAATGAAGGGAGTCTAGTAGGGAAGTCCCACTCAGAGTCCTGCCACGGAGCAAGTCAGAGACAGCAGCTGACTGTTGGTAACTTTGGATGACACCCTTTGTACCTGGACTACTAATCCTAATGCCACCATGGAGAAAAAATTCTCCTCTGCTTCTATTTCATTTAGTCTTTTGCTCCCGAGGAAAGGTTTAGGACCAAGGCATCCATCTGGCTCAGTATGGGTCATTGGTCTGGGCATAGGCTACAAATAAGGTTGAAAAGTACCTGGCATCCCACTTCCTTCAACAGGCAGTTCTACCCCACAGGTGGGCATATTCCAAACACTGTACGGGTTCAGATGCTGGGTGGCTTCAAGGGAGACATCTTTCTCCTCAAAAAAGATACCAAAGCCAGGCGTGGTGGTGCATGCTTGTAATCCACACGCTTGGGAGGCGGAGACAGGAGGATTGCTCTAGTTCAAAGCCAGCCTCACTGGCTTAAGAGACCCTGTTTCCAAATAAAAATATAAAATAGGTCTGGGAGTGTAGCTTGGAGGTAGAAGGGTTTCCAGAAACCCCAGTACCAACAAAAACCCCACAAAAAACAAAACATTAAAAAAAAGATACCGAACACCCTGATAATATAAGAACTGATCATGTTACAGCAATTTATAGCTCCCAAGTGCTTCATCTATATGCCTCATGCTATCATGAAGATCTTCCTTAAGAGAGGCAGGGCTGGTGTTAGAACAAACATGTCATAGTATAGTGGGTAAGTCATCTGCTATGAGGTCGAAGTTCTGAGACACTATTTAGTCTGCTTTTCAGTAATGCTGGCTTGGTTGCACTTGTCAGCAGAGTAATTACTTTGAGAGTAATTGCTTTCTTTTATTTTTCTATGTGATCTCTACTTAATTTAATATGATTCTTTGAAATCTAGGTTTTGCCAATATGCCCAGGACCTCTCCATATACATCAGAGTAGCCATGAGGAACACACGAGAAGGACTTTATCTTCTGTCTTGCCAACAGCACAGGATCATGTTGAAAATGAACTCTGCTGCCCAGCTCATGGTGGAATCCAACAGGGCCCAGCCAATGACTGGCAAACCTGCACATTTACCTGGGCACCTGAACCATTCTTTTCTAGTAGAGGAGGTGTCCAACCCATTGAATGTGTCCAATACATCTTTTCTTAGGGTCTTGTTTTATTAATTCCCCACTGCCCACCTCTTTCTTTTTATATCTCCCTTGTCCCCAGATCCAACTTCCTCCTCTCTTTCTATACTGGCTCCTTCTTACCAACTTGTGAACAACCTGCATATGCCTTTGCCATTTATCTTATTTTAAAAAAGAGACAGAAAAAGAAAAATAGAGATGAGAAAAATAGTGCGCCCACCACCAGCTTTAAGAAGTTTTAATATTTGCAAATCTCGGTTATCATTTATTCCATCCTTTCTTCCTCCTCAGAGGCAGACATTGATACATTTGGCATGTACCCTTCATGACCACAGTCTCATTCTCTTATTGTATACATGTAAATAATACATGTTATGGTTTGTGTGCTTTTGAACCAATTGGTGAAAATGCTTTTCTGATATTTGTATCATTCATTATTGATACATTTAGACTTACTTTGATTCCTACAATGCCTTCTGGCATTTCTTGCTGCTAATGAGAACTCTGCTCTTGGTCTAATTGTCATTTCTTTTTCAATAATCAATTTTTGTTTTTTGGTATCTCTTAAGATGTTTCCCTTTATTCTTAATGCTGTGTAAATTGTGTACAATGTATATAGTGACCGAGTTTTAAAAGAATTTATCCTTCTTGTATTAATCTGAAGGCTCCTGTCTTCCTTCACTACAAGAACATTGTAAGCCATTATCTCTGTGAATGGTTTTTGCTTCACCATTATTTATTTTTTTAAATTTCTGTTTTTTAAACTTCTCTCTCTTCATATTAAATTTATTTTTCTATATTGTTGTAGGTTGGAAGGTTAATATTTTAGTAGAACTTTCTAGTTCAGTAATTCTTTATTTCATGGTATCCCATTTAGAATTATCTCAATCTCAAGTGTTAGGTTAATTCCAGTGACTTTTTAGTCACTGAAAAGCTTTACTCCTCCAGTTTTACTTCTTGAAGTTTTGGTCTCATAGATGTGTGTGTGTGTGTGTGTGTGTGTGTGTGTGTGTGTGTGTGTGTGTGTTACTGGGATTGAACCCAGAGGCATTCTACCTCTGAATTATGCTGCCAGCTCTATTTTATTTTCCTTTTGGTACAGGGGTTCACCAAGCTTCTGTGGGCCTCACTAAGTTGCTGAGACTGGCTCCAAACCTGCAATCCTCCTGTCTCAGCCTCCTGATCACTGAGATTCCAGGCCTGTACCGCTGTGCTTGGCTCTCATAGCTTATTTTTTAACATCATTACTGAGAAATATTTCACATGCCTTGCCATTTACCCATTTAAAGTATAGAGTTAATAGAGTTTTGTATAATACATGAAACATGTATGGTTTGGATCTTAAATGTCCCCCAAATGCTCCATACTAAAGGCTTGTTTGCCAGCCTGTGGCACCATTGGGAAGTCGTATCAATTTGGGGGGCTGCTAGTTGGAGGAAATAGGTCACTGTCTGTGTGCCCTCAAAGGTGATATTGAGATCTTGACATTTCTCTCTCTCTCTCTCTCTCTCTCTCTCTCTCTCTCTCTCTCTCTCTCTCTCTCTCTCTCTCTCTCTCTCTCTCTCTCTCCCTCTCTCTCTCTCTCTCCCTCTCTCTCTCTCCCTCTCTCTCTCTCTCTCCCTCTCTCTCTCTCTCTCCCTCTCTCCTTCCCAGTTCCCATTAGGTGAACAGCTCTTATCTGCCATGAACTCTCATCATGTTGTTCTGTCTTGCCACAGATCTAAAATAATGGGGCCAACCAACCATGGACTGAAACCTCAAATCGTAAACCAACATAATTTTTTTCTCTTCATAAATTGATCATCTCAGATATTTTATCACAGCGACAGAAAGCTAACACAATGACTAAGTAATGTAGAGAAGTTTTCAAGTGCTTCTTAGGCATTTGTATATATTCTTTATTTTTCTCTGGTACTGGGGATGAAACTCTAGGGCATTCTACCTCTGAGCTATACCTCCAGCCTGATTTTTTATCCTTTATTTTTGAAACGGGTCTCACTAAGTCACAGAGGGCTTTTCTGAATAGTTGAGGCTGTCTGGGAACCTCAATCCTCCTGTCTCAGCCTCCCAAATGGTGGGATTACAAGTATGCGCCTCCGTGTCTGGCTTTTATATATTCTTTTGTGAAGTATCTGGTTGAAATCTTTTGCTCATTTTTAACAGTTAGGTTTAATGAGAAAAACATAATTTATATGCAGTAAAATCCATCCATTTTAAATGTATAATTCTATGAATTTTGAAAGTATAGTCCTATGACTACCACAATAATCAAGCTACAGAACATTTCTGTCACTACAAGAAGCGTCCTTGCATTCCTTTGTAGTCTATATCCTCTTCCCACCTCTTGCCCCTGATAATCGCTGATCTATTTTGTTTTTGTCTCTAAAGTTTTGCTTTGTCCAGAATGTCATAAAAATGGCATTTGAATCTATTGCCCAATTTTAACATGCTTGTTTGTCTTATTGAGTTGTAGGACTTCTTTTATCAGAAACCAGTCTTTTATCAGATATATATTTGGTAAACATTTTTTTCAGAGTGTTATTCATATTTGGTAAATATTTTCCAAAATGCTATTTGCTTATTTTTCCCTAAATGGTACATTAAATTTTAAGAAAGTTCAATTTGTCAAGGTTTACTTTTATGGTTATTGTTTTCTGTGCCCTAAAAACTACTGTCTACCCACACATTACAAAGATTTTTTTAATGTTTTATTCTATAAACTTTATTGTTTTAGTTTTTAATATTTAACTCTATGATCCATTTAAAATTAATTCCTGGCTGGGCGTGGTGGCACACGCTTGTAATCCTAGCATTCGGGAGGCTGAGACTGGAGGATCGTGGTTCGCAGACAGCCTCAGCTACTTAGTGAGGCCCTCCGCAACCCAGTGAGACCCAGTTTCAAAATAAAAGAAAAAAAATAGGGCAGGGGTTGTAGCTAGAGGTCAAATGCCCCTGGGTCCCATCCCTAGACCGCAAAACAAAACAAGACAAAATAAAATTAATTCTTGTGTGTGGTGTGAGGTAGGGGCCAGAGTTTCTATTTTTTCACTAGTTTCTTAGTCAAATTTGACCTCTCTCTTCGTATTCCCATACTGTGTTTTGTGATGGGAACTCATTATTTCTACCTGCTATTATTTCTTCCTTTTTGGAGTCTGATTTCTTCTTCAATTGGACTACCTATTTCTTATGGTCAAGGCTCATGTAGTCTGTATAAAGAAGCTGATAAGTTGATAGGGTAGTGTTATGAAATAAGTTTTTGAGTCTATGGGAGCCAAGACTAAATTCAGGCTACATAAATTTCTAACTGTGTATCTCCGCATCTTAATATCTCTTATTTGGTATTTATTGCATATCTGGCCTGAGGCTAGGCAGTGGGGTTATAAAGATGAACACAGTGCAGGAAGGACTTGAAGGACCACTCGTTTGTAGGTGGGATTATAGAAAAGGTTATTATTATGAAGTGGCCTAAGTATTGTGACAGATATGATTAGGTGTCTGTGGGATCAGGAAGGGTGGGGAGACACTTCTTAACAGAGATAAATCCTGCCTTGAATTCCAATGCTTAGCTTGGCAAATGTGAATGAGACAGGAATTTCCTGTGTTGAGACCTGAACCAGTGAGTCTACCCAACCAAAACATGCAAAGTGCATGATCTCAAGTTGTTTTGAGTACCTGATGAGATATTCCTCATTGCTTATCTGAAATCAAATTTAACCGGGCATCCTGAAATTTTTATTTGTTAAATCTGCAATCCTAATGTGATAACGCTCGGCATGGTATCTATCTGCACCATAATAAATACGCGATAAATTTAATTTTAAGCAATTTCCTTCTGGAGTGGGGGAGAGGAAGAGAACTTAAAGATAGGGGGACAATAAAGTGATAAAGGAGAATTTGGCCTTAATATCATTGAAAAATTATCTTTCAGGTGTGAGGGGATTTCCTGTCAGGCATTGACTGTGTCTATAAAAAATGTCTGTTTTCACTGTTGAAATGTTCCTCAGTTCACACTTCTTGCTGCAGGTATGAATCCTTCACTAGAGAAGCAGGCACAATTCTCATGGAATTACTGTGTATAGTTTTGGTTTGGAGCCTTCTTCCTCTGTCTTCTAAAAAGTCACCTGAAAATTTAGATGACTTCTGGTAGAAAAAAATCTGGGCACAAATGTGCCCAGGATCTGTGTCTTGGTTCCCCACCACTGCTCCCATTTAGGTCCTCTAGGGAGTCTGCATCATCTGCCCCCATCCTCTGGCCGCCCCAAGGGCCCCGCTCCCAGAACCAGGCTTCCTGACCTGCTGTCGAAGGGGAGTCGGGCGCTTCCAGCCCTAGGTGATATGGCTGTGTCTAGATGTGCTTAACAAATTGCCTGTTCACTCAATTACATTTTATTTAATCATCTGTAATCATATAAATTATGCCTGATGGTAGTAAATGTTCATGTCAGTTCCTAATTACAGATTGATTAATTGTCTGGGGTGATCTGTATTACTACTTATATAAGAATATATGAGGATGATGATAAATTAGGGCTGGTAATCTGAGCCTAGGAGCATGGAACCTTTCCAATTGCATCCTACTTTTTGGGGTGGGGAAGCCATTGCCCTTTCTCTGTCTTGTTCCTGTCAGATGCCTCTAGGAGTGTTTATGTTATATTTATTGATTGATTTTGGCAACACCTGAGTCAAGAAACATTTATTATTATGTGTATGTGTAAAATTTTTTCGTACAGTGCTTCTCTTTTTTGGCTGTGGCAGAAATGAATAATGACAAGCTCATTAAGTTCAGTTGGGCTCATTATAGCCTGCTGGGCCCGAAAGTTCCCGGGGTTGGATTTGGCCTGGAGAGCAGGATTCCGGAGACTAAAGAGGTAGGGAGATTTGATCAGTATCTACAAAACATTTCCATATTAGGTAGTTTCATCTTTTTGTTTCCTGGGAAGATAAAATGCAAATGGTTCAGAATGTACCTTATACTTTTTTCCCCTCTCTCTAGTAACATGAGACTTTTGGGAATGTCTTTAAGGCATCTTGCCTGGAATGTGGATTTGTTAGTTTCCAGCTTCTGGAAAATAATCTAAGTAGAATGCACCCTACTTCCATCATCCCTGGCCACCCTCCCCCTTGTACATTGGGCCAAAGGCAAAGATGGTAACATGGGGTGAGGCATGGGAGAAAAGCCAAGAGTCAGTCTTGGAAGGGGCCTAAGACTCTATGCTAGGCTCCTTGGCTCCTGAGACATGACAGGCAGAGGAAGAATGGAAGAGAAGGCTCAGACAGCATCGCAGGGGCTTGTTATCGGAAAGGACCATCAGCTGGTCTCTCTCCTTGACAAATGAGCTACAATAGGAACATGGTTTACTGTCATTGGCAGTTGTGGGTGATCTTCCTTTCTGGGGAGAGTTTTTATCCAGCTGTTGTGTCATGCCGCACCACGACATAAGAGCACAGTCTCTGTAATTTCCATGTCCGAATTCAAATCCCAGCTTAACTCAGTTGGTGATCTTGGGCAAGTTACTTAGCTTCACTGGGTCTCAGTTTCCTCCTCAAAGTGGCGATAAAGAGAGTCCTGTGTTGATAGGATGTTGTCAGGATTCAGTGAATTAATAAATGCGTGAATGCTAAGAACAGAGCCTGATACATAGGGCACATCAAGAAGCGTCATTTGCAGAGAAATGGATAGAACTAGAAAATATTATGCTAAGTGAGATCAGCCAGCCTCAGAAAGTCAATAGGCACATTTTTCTCTCATCTGCAGAAGATAGAAAATAGGATACAAAAAAGGCTTCAGGTAAATGAGGAGAGAGACTAGAATAGCAGAAAGGGACTGGAGTAGGGAGGTGGAGAAGAGAAAAAGGAGGCTTGATGAAGAAAGCAGTTCAAATAATGTTATGTTCATCTATGAAGCTATCACTACCAATCTCACTAGCATGTGCAGGGAGGGGAGGTAGTAGAGTGGATCTGGCGGGACACACACCAAGTGCGGTGGGTATGATGCTTGCTTGTATCACTTTGAGCCTCACTATGATGTATAATTACAATGCACCAATAAAATTATATTTAAATAAGAAAGACACGTAACCTGTTTGCAATCATTTGTAAGCTGTCATCCAATCATTGACCTCAAAATTGCCCAAGAGACGTGCCAACATGGATGGCTAAATTTCTTTATTGAATGAGTCAAATGAGTCCCAAAGTAGTGAGCAACTCATTTCAGGACAATAATTTACTCAGTGGTGAGGCTGAGGCTAAATTGTGTGCCTACAGAGTCTCACTTGGTGGAGGGGGGAGGCAAAGTCTCTGAAGATGGTCCAAGGAGTATTTATCCAGGAGTCTTCCAGTGTCTCCCATACTCCTGCATGTGATGGTCTTGTCCTTTAAATTTCCTTATGCCAAGCACTAAATGTTTGTCTGCCAAAAGCAAGAACTACTCTTGCATGAATCTATTTCTTTATCCTTATTTCCAGTGTAAACTTTTTCCAAGTTGGTGGAATGATCAATCTCCTTCTCCTTGCTATAATCTCCCCTGAACCTGATACAGCAGCCAGACCCATTCCCTTGATTTTGTTTATGAATCAAACCTTTGTGGTTTCCAGGGTTTTTGGTTGGGACCCCAACTGAGGCAGCTGATTTTTTGGTGTGACTAAGAATATTACATGCCTTAGGATCAGGGAATCTGACCCTGATGTTGTTTTATTGGGTGGAAGTTTTGTCTTGAAGTTTTGTATTCAAGTAATTTCAAGTAAAATGAAACTTAGAACCTCACCAGAGTTTATGAATTCATGGAACACATTTTCCAGAGTTAGCACAATTCCAGTGTAGTGGAGCTCGATGCCATTTCAGTCCCTGCAATGTGTTTGACCTGCCCATCTTACAAGTTTCGTCCTAGTCACAGATAGCTGTAAAAGGGCAGCTGTGACTGCCCTAGGTCTATCATTATTGACTCCCTATTGGTCTAAGGAAGAGGGATACCTCTCCTGAATACATGACCTGGTGAAAGTGACATTGGAACAAAACCGCGGCTCTGGTAGCCACCAGGAAGTAAATACTTGTGTGTGTGTGTGTGTGTGTGTGTGTGTGTGTGTGTAATTAGAAGAAATTGGTTATTTGTTGAGTAAGAAGCCAACAGTAACTGCTCTTGAAGTCCCTGAAATGTAGGAACTATGAATATACCATGTCAGCTCCATAGGAATGAAGAATCAAGTGCTCCAGAAGAAATTCACAATACACAAGGCACCTCCTCCAATAGACTTGGTTCTTACTCAGTTATTCTCATTTTGCACTTCATAATAGTTTGCACAATAAATGGTTTATGGGTATAGGTGACTTTCACAGTGTTCTTTTGCACATAACCTGAGGATATCAAATGGTAACTCTGATAAAGAACTTCTACTCCTTTGTATGACAGAGGGAGGACATGTAGGGGACATTGTTAGCAGCCTACCCAGTCTCCATTCTCTCTTCTTTTAAATTGACCTGATTGATACTATCCCCTAAATTCAGAGTAGGATCCTTATGACTCTGGGCCAATTGGATCCTGGCATCCCTTGGCAGTGGAAAAAAGCCCAAGGACAGGTAAATTGGTCCAATCTGATTGAAGGGAAGAATTAAAGTCTTGCTTAGGAATGAGAGTTTTTTCCCTCCTAAAGAAGCACACAGCTCTATTTTCACTGAAAGCTGTCATTTGAATACAAAGGAGTATATGTAAAGTTGAACTGGATATGAGAAAGACAGGGCTGAGAGAGGGAAAGAAACCAGAGTCTCAGTGACATCACTGAACCAAACCTGGAGCTACCTCTTATAACTCTGCTGGTTAAGATGCCAATTTTCCCCGTGACTTCAGCCAACTCAAGTTATGGTTTTTGTTTACTTGCTGTTGAGAGCATAGTTACTGGAACAGGCATCCATTTTTATTTTCTTCTACAAAGGAAGATACTGAGCAGGAGTAAGTGAGCTGCCTCAGGTCCTACACCCAGCAGAGTGATGGATCACTAGAAGTCCAGTCTCCTGACCTGAAGCTGGCTTTCTTTCGTTTCCTTCTGATTCCCTCCAATCATAAGGGGCTATTTCCCAGTAATCAGAAGCTGAAGTGAATTGATCTGGGGAGTCTGGGGGAGGGTGAAGTGTTTCCTAGGAGCATGGATAGGGTACAGCTGGGAAATCTAATTCCTCCTGGGTTGGCTACTAGCTGCCATCTGGATGCAGATAATTATTACCCTGCCCTTTCTTTGTTTAACTGGCTCTGTAGGTAGAACAATGGATTCCAATGAATTGTGCAGTAAACACTATCTTCTGCTTCCTGGGTGGGGGGAACTCAAGAACAAAGGATGAGGGTGCCCCCGCTAGGTGGGAGGGAGTAGGTTGGAGAGTTGAGGCCACAGGTATCTCCGGGATTGGTCACAGGGAGCAGTCAAGCTTGGTCAGACCCAGAAGCTAGTGTCCACACTGCTCCATCTCTGTGACCTTCTGTTAGTTCCACACAGAAACTTGCTGGAAGATTTCCTGTGACTGAGAAGCCCATCTGTGATACTGACTTTAACCTAGCTAACAGCATGGGAAGCTCTGACCCTGGTGTGGCTCACCAGAGTTGTCTCATATGGCCTGGGCTTTGTGCTCTTGCTGCCGTCAGTCATGAGATGTGGGCTGCCTCTGGGTTCTCTGCAAGTTGAGGCAGTCCTGAAGGGGCCTAGAGGCAAACTTCTGGCTGCACTCCTGGAAGCTTGAAGGGGAATTTGGGTGGAACACTCTGTGTCTATCACACCTGGCTCACCAACCACTCCTGAGAATTTTCACCTTTGGATGCATCTTTCCACATTCAATGTAGCACACACTGCACTAGTGTATATTAAGTTAGCAGCATTGCCTACATGTGTATTTTTGGGGGGAGTTCTTGGGAGTTTGGGGGACAGTGACTTTGATTCTTTTCCTATCCACAGTGATGCCACAGGTCAGGGTTGTTTGAACAAGAACTCTGCATACCACCTTGATCTATGCCCCCTTTGTACAGTGAGCCAGGCAGTGTAGAATGCTCAGTATCTAGCAGCTATACTGAAGTCTTAGGAGCCACCTATCAGCTGCAGAAGGAGGGTTTAGTAGGCTGAGAAGCAGTTCAGGACCTTCTGAGATGGACACTTAGAATGAGTGCTAACTGAGGGCCGAAGTGGGACCTAACATCCTGTGACGAGAGATGACCCAACCTTGCTTCCTTTTATCATTGCTAAAACATGTATAACACCTCCTTCTCTGCTTCTTACATAAGTCCGCCAAGAAGGCCATCAAAGTAACAAGTATACAAACAAAAAATAAGAAGTCTATAGAATTGTGGGATAGTGCCACTGTCATGCCTGTTGTTATTAGAAAAGTGGCTGATAAACAGTGTGAAAGCCACACTCAATACACCATGGCTTTATCCTAAAAGGACAAATGCAATATCTGAGTGTTTGGCTCTGGCCAAGGGGCTTGTTCTCTGTGCACTTCTTTCCTTGCCGATGAGCCAGCTATTGATTCCCTAGAAGATCCAGCTTGGACCACATCTCAGTTGCTCAGAGGTGGGCTATTCCTCTGACCTGTATGCCTTGTTCACTTCTTTCTCTCTTGCTAGTGTGGTCTTCTAGAAGTTGTGGTTTGGTGTGTAATTTAGGGAAGGGATCAGCTCTCAGATGGAGAATTCTCTCTGTTTTCCTTTCTCAGGGCCTACCTAACTCAGGGATGTACAGGCAGGGTTTTGGGCAGCACAGCTGTTCTCAGATCATGGCCCACAGTTGAGAAGAGCTGGTGTGAGTGCTGGGTGGGTGACCGACGCTGATGAGATGGGGGTGTGGACATGATGTTGCCTTCTGGCAGGTCTTGGACTGGAAGTGAGAGTGGTCATTTGTGTACTTTCTCCCTCTTCTCTCTTGATCCATTTAATTCCTCCAATATTCAACAAACATGCCAGGCCTTATTTCTGGTATGAGATGTAACATTGAAAAAAAACAGACCAAAATCCTTGGCCTCATAGAAATCACACACTGATTAGAGGTGGGAAGCACATAATAAATAAACTAGGTGGCAAAATGTATATTATGTTAGTGATAAATGTAGGAACAAAAATCAATTGGTCAGGGAACCAGAGAGTGCCAGAGATGGAGAAGGGGAAGGGTGTAGGCTTTCATTTAAGTAGGATGGCAGGGAGAATTTCTGTGAGAAGGTGGCATTTGAATAAAGATGGGAAACAAGTGAAGGAACAATCATGTGGATATTGAGGACTGAGCATCATTCCTAAGAGCATCCTGCACATGCAAAAGCCTGGAGTTGAGCTGTTGCCTGGCAGGCTTGGGGCAGGGCAAGGAGATCAGAGGTTGGGGCAGGGCTCTGAGGGAGGCAGGGAGCCTTTGCAAGGTTCTGAGTAGAGCGGATGTTACCAGCTCGGGTTTAAAGGGTCCCTCTGCCTGGTGAGTCAATTGACTGTGGAGGAAAGGTGGAGCAAGGGGGTCAGTGAGGACTCTGGTACAATCCAGCAGGAAGCTGGGTGGCCTGACCCGCTGGAGAATTGGAGATGGGGGAGGAGATTGGGCTGGAGTTGTCTTGAAGAGAATATGAGCAAGATTTGTGACAGATGAGGATACTGGTCCAGAGAGTGATTTTGGACCCCAAACAAAACTGCTACTGCCACTAGTACACAGTATGGCCCCAGAGGACACAGATGTGCATTGAAAACCCTGTATTCGTCTTCTGTATGAGCACCATCTGGGTGGCTTTGGGGAGCAGGGATTTATTCTCTCTTACTGTGGGAGGCCTGCAGTCTGAAATCAGTTTCCTTGGGCTGCATTCCTGGGTGGCCAGGGCTATCATCTCGCTGGAGGCTCAGGAGAAGAACCTAGGCCTTGTCTCTCCCAGCTTCTGGTGGCTACAGGCACTCCTTGGCTCCTGGCTGCATCACCAAAGGTTCTGCCTCTATCTGCATATTACCTTCTCCTCTGTCTGTGCAAAATCTCCACATTTCTCATATAAATATTCAAGGCAGGGCAGTTAGGATCCATGTAGATAATCTGGGATCCTCTTTCCATCTTAATTTTTTCATTTAATTATATCTACAAAGACCCTTTGCCCCTAAAAGTGACATTTATAGGCACCAGGGATTAGGTCCTGATATCTTTGGGTGGCCGTCATTCAGTGGAAATGATGGGATTAAGGAGCAGTCTTGGGGAGGCAGCGGTGGTAAAGCCTTCATGATGAGAGAATAAAGACACGTTTTTCCTAAGTCTGCACTTTCCAGGCTTGGTCCGCTCCGTGTTTTTGCTGATCCTTTAGCGGGTGTACTACTCCAATGGTGGCTTTTCTCAGTGGACTGGAGGTCCCTGGCCTGTGGCTTTTCACAGTCTGCTCTTGTGCCCTCCCAGCATGTTTTGGGGCAAAGCTGGTCCCTGGGAGCATCACGCCATGAGAAAGGTTGGTCTTCAGTGTCTTCCTCCCTCGGTTATCCTTGTTAGATATTATTAGTAATATAGAGATGACTGAAAGCACACAGGAGGATGTGCATAGGTTATATGTAAATATTACAACATTTATATAAGGAAATTAAGCATCCTTACAATGAGGTGACCATCTGCAAGCCAGGAAGAGGGCCCTCACCAGAACCTGACCATGCTGGCATCCGGATCTCTACTTTCAGTATCCTGATCTGTGAGAAAATAAATAAACGTCTGTTGTTTAAGGCACCCAGCCTATGGTATTTTGTTATGGCAGCCCAAGCTAAGACTACACTTATTTGTACTTCTATGTGTTTTCTGTTCAATAAACTCTGTACTAACAGGCCAGATTGCTGTTATAAAAGAGATGTACTGATGTTTAATATGCATAGATAAAGATACTCATTTCAGAAGAATGTATCCGCTGAATGTTCACACACTGAACCCACCACACGACTGGTGTGTGGGATAGGAAGCAGCACATCCCTAGCAGCTGGATGGCTTCTCACATCCCTCTTTCAGCCTCGCCAGACCCAGAGGAAACCATCATTCTGACTTCTAAGCGCTGCTGGCTTCTGCCTGGTTTTGTGTAAACAGAATCATGCAGCATGTACACCTCCTGATCTGGTTACTCTTCCTCAGCACTTTGTTGTGAGACACATCCATATTGTTCCATGCAGTTGCAGATTTCTTCTTATTGCTGGGCCGTAGTCCGCTGTGGAAATATACCACCATGTATTTATTTATCCACCATATGTCTGATGGGCATTTGGATAGTCTCCAGTTTTATCTATTACAAAGAATGCTGCTTATGGATATTCTAGAAACACAATCGCTGGGTCACAGGGTGTGCTCCTCAGCTTCTGTGGATGCCACCGGTTTTCCAAGGTAATCAAATGACTTTACTAGTCATTACTTACCAGCCATGGAGGAGAATAGCTTTTATTTTTCTTTAGGCCCACAACACAGGGAGGAATAATACAGGGTATTAGTCAGGCATGGTGGCGCACGCTTGTAATCCCAGCATTTGGGAAGCTGAGACCGGAGGATCGAGGTTTGTGGACAGCCTCAGTTACTTTGTGAGAACCTCTGCAACTTATTGAGACCCTGTTTCAAAATAAAGAATAAAAATAGGGCAGGGGGTGTAACTTGGAGGTAGAATGCCCCTGGGTTCCATTCCCAGACCTACAAAAAAAGAAGGAAAGAAACGATCACTAGATAAAGAGAGAAAGGGTTTGGCAGGGCATACGATGTGAATAAAGCTGGAGAGGTTATTCAGGCCCCTAGTGTTAGAATACTCAGGAATGCTCCTTAGCCACTGAGAAAATATGCTTTCTGTATGATTCAGGGCGGGGAGGCTGTGGCCCCATCATCGCTAACTGCCTGGTTTCCAGATTACTCCATTAGACATCTGAAGTGGAAATTCATTTGGAGAAGCAGCCTGGTGCTGTCATGGAACCCCACTTCTTCCCTTTCATTAGATATTTTCTAAGCAATAATCCAGAAAGTTGAGAGAAAGGGGCAGGGGTGGGTAGATCACACAACTTTGGAGGCCACGTTGGAGGGATGACAGATACAGTTGAGCTCAGAGGAGTTCTCCTATCAGGGGGTCACTGTGGGAGAAGGGGAGAAGTGGCAGGAGCATGGCCTGCCGCTCCCACTGTGCTCTTTTTATTGAATTTGTGCCTCAACTAAGCCCCTGGAATTCAAAAGAGAGCAGTGATAAAGCCAGTGGGAGCTGCTACCCACATGAAAAGTAGTCATTCAATCAAAGAATATTGGCGTTCTTGCAAGGAACTCTGGAGAGTTTCTAATTCCAGTATTCCTCAGGGAAGGAAGCTCCCAGCATCTTTCTCACTCCTCTTCTCTGGATACACACCAGATCCAGTGCTCCTTTTTAAACACATCCATGCCAGAAGAAGGGAATGGAAGAGCAAATGTGGTCTATCTAATACTCAGACCACACAGTGGGAGCTTCACCTTTCTCGATACAGAAGTTAAATTTTTATTAATATCACATAAAGATTTTTTTTTTTTTTTTTTTTTTTTTTTTTAATTTTATTTTATTGGTGCACTGTATTCATACATCATAGTGGGATACAAACTTTTGTAGACATACATGCACACATCGCCCAGTCAGCCCCCACCCGATCCCCACCCCATTCTCTCCCCATCCCTCCTTCCCATGCTTGGCTTAGTGGTTGACATCTAGTATTATAGCAATTTATCCAAAATTAAAAATGATAATCTCACATAACAGTTTCATTTGTCTGATACCAAGCGTTTGATGATTTAAAGATAGCATTTCAATATTTCTTTTTGCTTTCTTTCTTACTAGAGCATATTTTTTTCTGTTTATTTAGGTGAAACTATCATATATTTATATATTTATTTTTCAGAAAAAAAATCTATCCTAATATGGAATATGAATTCTAGATACCCAAAACGATCTTGAAAAAGAACAAAGCTAGCAGATATATATTTTCTGATTTCAAACCATATAAAGCTACAATAATTGAAACAGTGTAGTACTGTTCTAAAGGCAGATATATAGACCATTGGAGTTAAATACAAGCCTAGAGCTAAATTCTTCCCTATATTGTCAAGTTATTTTTGACAAGGTTTCCACGAAGATTTGGTGGTGGAAATAATAATCTTTTAACTAAATATTGTTGAAAAATAATAATTACATGGAAAAGAATAAAATTGGACCTTTACCTAATCCCATATACAAGTATTAACTCAAACTAGATAAAAGACCTAAATATAAATCTTAAGACTATAAACTTTTAGGAGAAAATCTGGGTCATAAAACCTCACAACATTGAAATTGGCAGTGATTTCTTGGATATGATTTCAATGGCACAGGCAACAGAAGAATATACAAACTCCCTAAAAAATAAAAGAAAATATTGTATATCCAAAGACAATGTAAACAGAGTTAAAAGTTACTAATAGAATTGGATAAAATATTTCCAAATGCTTTATCTGAAGGTATATTAATATTCCAACTAGAAATCCTAAAAATTAACAACAATAAAGGCAAACAATACAAGTTAGAGATAGGTAAAAGACTAACATAAATAATGAATCTCCACAGATAACCAATCTTAGTTGTCTGTTGGATGGAAACTCTTGTTTCTCTGGTTCTGGTGAGTGTTACCTATTTCTTCTTTGTAGTTAATCTCTTTGAGTATTTTCTGTAGCGCTGGTTTTGAAGACATAAATTCCTTCAGTTTCTGTTTGTCATGGAAGCTTCTTATTTCTCCATCTAATTTGATAGAAAGTTTTGCTGGGTAGGAAATTTTTGGCTGGAAGTTGTTTTCTTTCAGAGTTTGGAATATGTTACTCCAAGCCCTTCTGGCTCTCATGACTTGGTTTGGGAAGTCTGGAGTGATTCTAATTGGTTTGCCTCTGAATGTCACTTGGCCCTTTGTTTTTGTTGCCTTTAAGATTCTCTGCTTGGCTTCCACATTGGTCATTTTGACAATTATATGGCGTGGGGATCCTCTTCTCGGATCCTGTCTAAAGGGAATTCTATAAGTTTCCTGGATCTGGGTATCAACCTCTTGCTCTATATTTGGAAAATTTTCTGCTATTACTTCCTTGAAGAGATTGTTGATCCCTTTGGTATCACTTTCTTTTCCCTCCTCTATTCCAATTATTCTTAGGTTAGCTCTCTTAAGATGGGCCCATATTTCTTCAATGTCAGATTCCTGCTGTTGGATATTTTTTTCTAGATTAGAAACTATGCATTCATTTTTGGATTGCTCATCTTCTAAGAGCGAGATTCTGTTCCCCATGTGGTCTAATCGGTTGTTTGTGCTTTGAATTGAGGCCTTTACTTCATTAATTGCATCCTTTATCTCTTTTTGGCTCTCTCTGAGTTCTTTTCGAAGCACCTCTATTATTTCTACAGTTATTTTCCTGATTTGATCTTCTAGAAATCTCTGATTTTCTGTTTTATCAGGTTCTGATGTTGTGGGGTTGTGCACATTCATTACTCCAGTGTTATTCCTCTTTCCCATGATTTCGGAGGTTTGTGCCTTCTCTGGGTTCTTCCCTTGGGTCACTATGGCTTCACTTAAGGTGCTCTGGATCTCGAGTCTGTATTATCTCAGACCCCACTACTCCTTTACTGGGTTGTATCACAGAGTCTCCGACCCAGGGAGTCGATAGAGGCTGCTTTAAACTATGGGGGGTGCCAGGTTGCACGTTCTCCTATGGTGTGATATCTCTGCCACCACCACTCCCTCACTGGGTCAAGTCCCAGGAGGCCCAATACTGCGATTTCTCCTCTGTGACCCGCAATTTGACTCACTGTTCTTGAGTACGCAGATGTAGCTGTACTGGACTCGGTGAATTCACTGCTGCTGCCGCCGCCGGTGGCAATATGGCGCCTCTGCCACGCCCTCGGCCGTGAGGCTGGAGTATTTTTTCTTCTGTGGTTTTGATTTCCACTCTGAATCCCTGCAGCGTGTGCTGAGCTCAGCCACTGGGAGCTTTAAATGTTGTCTGCGCCGAAAGATCCCGCCTGGCTGTTCCGCAGCGGCTCACCTCGGCTTGCTGTAGCCGTCCGCTGAGTTCGCCGCTGCCGCCGGCAGTATGGCGCTGCTGCCGCGTCCTCGGGCGCGTGTGTCTCCTCTGTGGCCCTGAGCTCTGTTCTCAGTCCGCTTTCTCTCTGGAGCCTGGTGGTTTTTTTTGTTTTTCTGGTGATGGTGTTTTCTGGCTATGAAAGGCGCTCTTTTTGTGGTAATGGAGATTGGTTGTTAGCGGGACTCTTAAGCCCCGCTTTTCTCGGTCGCCATCTTCCCGGAAGTCAGCTCACATAAAGATTTTAATTAGCTTTTTTGGGGCAATTATTTTACATTGTCAATTCATACTGAGTTTGGGGTGAACTGAAGAACCTGGCCACCTCCATATCATTTCAATTTAAGCTACATCTCTCCCAGTTGGCCCTTGTGAAATTGTCTTTTTTTTCCCAAAGCTTGACTGTCATGCTTTACATTTCTTTTTGTTTACTTTCAGGAGGCAAGCCAACAAGTCTCTTTACTGTCTTCTTGTTAACTCCTCAGATCCATTTCTTGGACATGCTCTCTTTGCCTGGAAAACTTCTGCTCCCCACAACCTGGGAGATTCTCTCCTCTCTATACCTGCAACCAAGCCTCAGCCTAGGTCATCACTAACTCTACTTGCTCCAAGGGACCACCAATCCCACAGTCTGTAGCTAAGGACCTGCAACCCTGGGAAGGCAAGTTGAGCTCCTACCATAAGCTCAGATCCAGCCAGTCCAGGCCAGGCTCTGCTCCCCAGCTCTTCTTCCCATTCCAGATGCATCAGGGATCAGGTGAGAGGACCATGGCACCTAGGATGTGCACCAAGTGGGATTCTCATGCCGAGCTTGCACTTGCTCTGGCAAGAGGGCAACATGGAGAACAAGATGCTGCTTAGTAGATTAAAGGAGCTTCAAAGAGCACAAACTATTATGGATGAGAAGGAGCCCTGGTACGGCTTACATTCCTGCTGGAGAGATAATCTAATTGGAATTTCTCTTGGAAAGAAATGGGAGGACATAATTGGAGAACTAATTTGGGACCTCACTCTCTCCCTTCTCTGCTCTCTCTCCATTTCCTCCCTCTTTTATTTTATGTCTTCTCTTTCCCTCTCCCTGTCTTCTTCCCTGCCTTCCTCTCTGTCTCCCTCTGTTACTGTTTGGATCTAGAAGTCCCCCAAAGTCTCATGTGTTAGAGGCTCGGTCCCCAGCTGGTGGCACTATTGGGAAGTGGAGGAAACTTTAGGCGGTGGAGCTAGTTGAAGAAAGTAGGGCACTGGAGGTGTGTCCTTGAAGGGCCTATCTTGTCCTCCCCCTTCCTCTCCTCTGCTTCCCAGACACTATGGGGAGAGCAGCTTTGCCCCACCATGTGCTCCCTACCACTATGTTCTGCCTTGCCACAGGCCCAGAATGAGTGGAGCCCAGGAAACTATGAAATTGTGAGCCCAAACCAATCTTTCCTCTAGGTTGATTTTCTCAGGCATTCTGTCACAGTGATGAAACGCTGACTTACATACCATCACTCCCTCTGTGGGGTGAAAACTGAGGCCTAGCTATTGTTTAAGGCAATGTTCAATGGCCTTGCAGGAAAAGCTCAAAGAAGGAGTAGTGAGGACCAGGAGAGGGCGTGTGAGGAGGGTGCTTGGGATCTTTGTTGCTCAAAATGTTTTGGTTGTTTGGGCTCTAGATCAGAAGGAGGATGTTGAGCACAATCTCCAGATAATTCAATCCATGATTTTATGACCTAATACACGAATGGGAAAAAGAACAGGTCTGAAGCTGGGCTGAGACAAAGGTACAGGAAACAGATGTCCTCATAGCGTCAGAGTTAAGAATGAGTGCCTAACCTGGGTTACTGGGAGACTGAGACAGGAAGATATCAGGTTCTAGGCCAGCCTCAGCTAGTTAGTGAGGCCCTCAGCAACCTAGAGAGGCCTTGTTTTAAAATAAAAAATAAAAAAGACTGGGGGTGCAGCTCAGAGTGAGAATGCCCCTGGGTTCAATCCTCAGTACCAAAAAAAAAAAAAAAAAAGAAAGAAAGAAAGAAAGAAAGAAAAGAAAAGAAAAAGAAAGGAAAAAAAGTATATTGGCCTTAGAGGTCTCTAGAAAGGACTGACTTATCAGCAGTTTCTGGTGTGAGTGGGATGTTGGAACACCTTTGCTTCTCCACAGAAAACACTACAATTTTCTGTCTTCTCTTTCCCTCTCCCTGTCTCCTTCCCTGCCTTCCTCTCTGTCTCCCTCTGTTACTGTTTGGATCTGGAAGTCCTCCAAAGTCTCATGTGTTAAAGGCTCGGTCCCCAGCTGGTGGCACTATTGGGAAGTGGGGGAAACTTTAGGTGGTGGATGAGAGCCTGATATCCTAATACAGATCTTTTAGGAATGAGGAATACATAAAAAAGAAACAAAATGAAGAACAGACCTTGAGGATGGGTGACTATAAACTACAAAACAGAGATACTGGGTGCATGAGTTCTGGGGTAAAGAGGCTGGATAGACACAGGCAAGGGATGCTGGTATTGGAGTTGGAGACAGAGGGGGGAGAATATAGTAGATATAGTAGAATGTAGCTTTCTCTAGAGAGTGTTAGAAAGACCAGTTGGTTCTCAGTCTTGGAGGATTAGGAGCAATACTGCCTGAGGCAGAGGTTTGGACCTGATGACCTTTTGAGATTCCTTTTCTCAGAATGATGTCAGGGAAGACATTTCTCATCGGCTTGACAGTCCTGGAATGTCTTTTCTTAATGGGGAATTTATCTGCTGGATTCAATTTAACTGTTGCATTTGTATTTTGTACATGCACCTGCCCCGGGGCAATGGTTACATTTTAAATAAATCAAATAAATCAATAAATATGATACGCCTCACTTTAATCATTACATAATGCAAAAAATTATGATAATGCCACATTAAGTTGCAAATTAAGACACACGAAAGTAAGGAAATGTGGAAATGAATGTTCTCCCAGCAACATTAACTCCCTCGCCTTGTGATGTGGTATAATAAAGTCTATATTTATATCTGCCTACCTAGCACTCTTTCATTCAGCATGGGCCAATGAGGGGGATTATTGCCATTATGAACCTTAACTTTTGTGTCTGATGGCTTGTTGTAAATGTGCCATCTTAAATGAAGTATTAGGCTGGCTTCTTCTAGGAAGATACGCGGGGGCAATGGTAGCATCACAGGAATCCCCGTGCTGCCTCTGAGAAGCCCTGCAACCTGCCCAGGTCACTCAGTTCTCTGCATCTCTGTTTTCTAACTGTAGCAGGGAGATTGCCAAATGCACCCGCAGCATCTGCACCATTGCCCTCCCCAGCATCACCAGCTTCACACAAGTCACATTTTCGTTTGCTTTACTGTGGTCCTCTTACTGTCTCACTTTGAAGAAAAGGGCTCTGCTACTCAAAATAATTTTCTAATCACTGCTCTAATTTTAATGAGAAGTGACATCATGTGGCCAAGTCACACAGTTGGTTGGTTATTCTTAGGGAGACCTCCACCCCAGGCCATGATGCCTCCACCCCAGGCCATGACATCTCCTCCCAGGCCAGCTACTTTTCAGTGACCTTGCTCTTGTCCCCAGATGAAAGCTGCCTTTGTTTTTGTTTTGCTTTGTTGTTTTTGTTTTGTTTTGTTTGGTAGTAGAGATTAAACTCAGAGTCATTCTATCTCCAAGATACACTCCCCAGCCCTTTATATTTTATTTTTAATTTTTGAAACAGGATTTCACTAAGTGGCTGAGGGCCTTGCTAAGGTGCTGAGACTGGCCTCAAACCCACAATCCTCTGGTTTCAGCCTCCCAAGTATGGAAGCTGCCTTTGGACTGGTGCCTGGCTCCTGTCTGGCACATATTGCAGGAGGCCAGATCATCTGTGCACGTGTAAGATGTAAGAGGTCCTCAAAGCCACAAGGTCTGTTGGGAATATCATAGGTGTTGGAATAAAGAGGATGCAGGTTCTAGCCCACCACTTACTGCTGGGTAGCCTGAGACCATTCTGAAGCTCATCTTTTTCTTAAAATGGTGGAAGAGGCTCAACATTTTAGAGTCCAATGAAGCAGTGTATACAAATGCCCATCGCAGTTCTCCTGCTCTTTGCCTACTTAAGAAGTGTTAGCTGAGTTAAAAAAAATTCTGACTTAAAGAAGTATGAATGTTTTTCTCATTTTCCTTTAGCTGCTTGAAATTCCACCCAATGTGATACATTTAAGTGAGGGGAACATTTCTTTCTCCCTACCAAATAAACTTGCCTCTCTTTTCTCTTGCAAAGAACTTACAAAAAGTATACAATCTAAATCTCTTGTTCCCTTTAATGGCTCCCATTGCCCAGGGTACTAATTAAAATGCTTGACTAAAATCTGCCAATATTCTAGATAGGGCAATTTGCTACTCTCCAGATACATTCATGGCTTTTGCACCTCTATCCCTCTTCTCTGGCCTCTCCTCCTCCAGGAAGACCTCTTCTCTCTTCTTTCACTCTTTTCTGCCATGCTAACCTGTCTCTTCTTGCGAAAGTCAGTCACCCTTCAGAACCCAACTCAAATAACATATCTTTCTCTGTGAATCTGTCCAGATTTCCCCAGAATAATGTGCCATCTCCAGCTTCCTGGATCCAGATGCCTCATGTTTCTTTAACAACCCTTTGTTTACTTTCCCAAGCTAGGTGTGTGTCCCTAGACCAGCAGGGCTGCAGGTGATTGAGGACAGGAAGCAGACATTGCTGGGCTGTACCATGCTAGCAGTTCAGACTAGCACAGAGCTTCCATGCCAGATATGCATCAAATTGAATAAAAGTGGAGTCTTATTAGCTTGATGCTTGTTCTCATACTACAAGAGAAACTGAGGCTGGAGGAATGAGGCGAACGGCAGAGGAAAGGGAGGAAGAGAGTAGGGAGAGGTTATTTTTTTGGAATTCTTGTTTTTAATTTTTATTTTTTATAAGTGGAACATATTGAGAGTGGTGTACATTTGGATTGTGCTTCATGCCCTTCTCCTTGCATTTCCCTTCTCCCCCCAATAGAGAGTGTCCAGGTTAATCATGTTGTATTTATACTATTACACATATTTGTATGTAGCTCCTCCCTTGAACAACCTCAGTTTTCTTCCTCTCCTATCCTTCCATTCAAGCTTTGCTGAGATTTCCCCTCCATCATCTGGAGTCCCTCTGGTATTACCACTACTCCCTAGCTTGGACATCTTAGAGAAAACATATGTCCCTTGAAAGTAGGGAGAGGTTATAAAGACCAAGATGACTGTAGAAGCCCAAGATCTCGCCAAGCGTGGGATCTGCAGAAATGGAAAAAAGAACCTCACCCAAATTGATAGGAACCCCGAGAAAAGGATGCTGGTTGTATTGTTTACAGCTTCATTATTTCTTTGCAATCTCCTGGAAGCTCATCAGTGTAATTATCCCAGCCTCTCACCAGGGCCTGGAGTTTTCAAGTCTCGGGGCTGGCATTATTTGGGCTCAAACTGGGGGAAAAAAGCAATTTGTTTTTCCTGTTGTTTTATTCAAAAACTACTGAATAGAGTTCATAATCACACTTGGGCTGTGCCACCGAGGAGCCGAGTATTTTATAGACTCCACTTCTTGGGAAGGAGGAGGTGGGGGCAGGAATGGGAAGGCAACTTCCTGTTTCATGGGAGATTCCTGGAAGGGATGCAAGGTTCACAGGAGAGAGAAGTCTGTGAGCAGAGTCCTGTGCCAGGTACCGAAGCTGACACCAGAGAAACAGAAGAGCTACTCTCTGGTCTTTGGGAACTGGTGCTAGACTGGGTCTTGTCTTGATTAATCAGCTCCACAGCAGGACTTTATTGAGCACCAGTTGTATGCCTGAAACGATGTGAGAAGAAAGTAGTTTTGTTAAAATTATGCAGCTGTATCTGTTTCCAGTGCTACCAGCCTGTCCTCATGTCATCTTCTCCCTTTACTCTATTTCCAGGTGCCCAGGGGGCCTCAGTGAAATGTCATCCAGGCCACAGAACAGTCATTTGCATGTGAGTGTGAAAGCGTGCTGCTGGGTTCCCTTTTCCACATCATTTGCAGCTTCGGGCAGATCTCTCTTGGGAGTGACCTCAAATACTGACTACCTATTCTGGGTCACTCACTGTGCAAGACTTTTTGTCCTCAAATTATGAAATATTTCAAAGGCACAGAAAAGCATACTCAGCTGGGTGTGGTGGTGCACTCCTGCAATCCCGGTACTTAAGGGGCTGAGACAGGAGGATGGCAGGTTTGAGGGCAGCCTCAGAAAGTAGTGAGATGCTCATGAAACTAGCAAGACTCTGTTTCAAAATTAAAATAGGGCTGGGGCTATACCTTGGAGGTAGAATTCTTCTGTGTTCAATCCCCAGTACCACACATGCAAAGAAAGAGAAAGAAAGGAAGGAAGGAAGAAGGAAAGAAAAAAGAAGAGAAGAAAAAAGAAAAAGAAAAGAAGAGAAAAGAAAAGAAGGAAATGTGCAGGGAGTATAAGCTCTATACCAGACCTGACTTAAAAGCCCTGTGTTTGGTTAGATTGGTGTCAGGTGTTTCTTTCTTTTTTTATTTTGGTGGTACTGGGGTTCCTGGAAGCCCTTGTACCTCCGGGCTATACTCCCAGACCTAATATATATATATATATATATATATATATATATATATATATATAATATATATATATATATATTATATATATATATAATTTTTTTTTGAAACAGGGTCTCTTAAGCCAGCGGGGCTGGCTTCGAACCAGTGCAATCCTCCTGTCTCTGTCTCCCAAGCGTGGGGATTACAAGCGTGCGCCACCACGCCCAGCCAGGTGTTTCTTTTTTTAAAAAGAGAATTTCATGTCTATTTAAAGTTTTCCTAGAATCGCCTCCAAAATATGACCTCATTTTCTTTTTACAACAACCCATTGTCCCTAATAATATTGCTCTTCCCTTTTTATATAATGAAGGTGTGCCTGGCAAAGATAATCACACCTACCCAGACAGAGCTGACAGGGGGCGAATGAGCTGGTCACAGGGCCCTTGCTTACCTGCGAAGTCCTTGTCTTTTAAACTTGTCCACTCTTCTAGTTTTTTTTTCCATAAGTAATAAAAAATATATTCTCTTGGTAAAATGAAAGCAGCTAGCAGGCAAAAAAAAATGTTGTTGCAGCAGGGAGGAGGGGAGATGGGATCTTTCTTGTTTATTAGAAACTGTACTGTTCCCCAGCCACCCTCCCCTCTATCAAAACTCCTAGCCAAACCAAAGGTAAATTAGTTAAAATGGTAAGATAAGCCAGGCATGGTGGTGCATGCCTATATTCCAGTACTTAGGGGTTGAGACAGGATCACAGGTTCGAGGACAGCCTCAGCAACTTAGTGAGACTTTCAGCTATTTGGAGAGATTTTGTTTAAAAAAAAATAGGTCTGAGGGTGTAGCTCAGAGGTAGAGTGACCCTGGGTTCAATTCCCAGCACCAGAAAAAACAGTAAGCTATTTGATAGTTGGAAAATTACTTAAAATCATGTAGAGCCTTAGCATACATTCATATATTCATGTTAGAACTTGTTTCTTTCTTTTGGGAAATGTGAAGGAGGGACTTAAAACCATATTTCTCCCTGGATCCCACTTTCTATTATTCTGAACCTCATTATGATGTATAAGTACAATGCACCAATACAAATATATTTAAAAAATTAAAGGAACAAAGTGAAAGCTGTGGTTGGTGTCATGTGTTTGCCGTGGTGGATGGCCACCCACACCCTCCACGTCGCTCTAGAAGGTGAAGGTGTTTGGGCCAGTGCTTCCTGATTTCGAAGCCCTGACAATGGGCAAATGCCTTCTGCCTGTGAAGTTGGAAATCTTACTCATGGGAAGCTCTGCCCCTGAGCTGCGTCCTGTAATGTAAGAAGACCAGTCCTTCCGAGGCTTTGGGAGGTCCAGAGGCAGGTGCTTCTCAGTCAACCTGAGCCCAAGACGGCCACCAAGTTCACAGGCTTTGCCTCTGTCCAGCGACAGAATCCTTGGGAGTTTGTCTCTTTATCCTCAGATTTCTTGTGTCACTGTCTCATATTCTACGACAGGAATCAGGAGACGGTTAGAACACGAGAGTGATAAAAGGGCAAAGCTTTGTTCTCTTGTCTGGGGAAAAAAATTCCCCAGAAGCCTCTCAGAGGACTTCTCTTTATATTTTACTGGTCAGAGAGGGGTCATGTGGTCACTCCTAGCTCAAAGAAAGGTAGAAAAAGTAAGCCTACATTCCTGTCCCCACCACTGTGTCTCTATAATACTGGAATGGAAAGCAAGCAAGGGAAAAAAGAGTTGGGGATTATTATGTTTTTCTGATTTTTAAACATTTTTTATTGAACATAAATGGTATACATTTAAACTATACTTGGTGCCCTCTCCCACCCGCCCCTGTTTTTCCTTCCCCCCTCCCACCAATGATTGTCCAGGGTAACCATGCCATATTCATAATTTTACACATATTCGATGTAGACCCTCATTAATCAAGTTCAGTCTTCCTCCTCCCCTATCCTTCCATTCAAGCTTTGCTGGTATTTCCCCTCCATTACCTGGAGTACCACTGGTATCCTCTACGTTCCCTAGTTTGGGCATATTCGAGGGAACATATGTACCTTCTCCTTCTGTGCTTGGCTAATCTCACTTAACATGATGCTCTCCAGGGCTTTCCATCTTCTTGCAAATGATATTATTTTGTTCTTCTTTATGGCTGAATAGAATTCCATTGTGTGAGAAGAGATACAAAGGGCCAATGGATACATGAAAAGATGTCCTACATCACTGGCCATCAGGGAGATGCAAATCAAAACTACACTGAGATTCCATCTAACCCCAGTCAGAGTGGCAAGCATAAAGAAATCAAACAACAACAAATGCTGGCGAGGATGTGGGGAAAGAGGAACTCTTTAACACTGTTGGTGGGAGTGCAAACTAGTTCAGCCACTATGGAGATCTGTATGGAGATTCCTAAGAAAGTTAGGAACAGATCCACCATACATGGTCCAGCTCTACCACTCCTGGGTATTTTTCCAAAAGGGTTGAATCCAGAGAACTATAGCAACATATGCATACTTATGTTCATAGGAGCACAATTCGTAATAGCCAAAATATGGAACCAACCCAGGTCTCCATCAACAGATGAATAGATTGCAAAACTCTTAGCTGGGGATTATTTTAAATCTTGAGAATATTGTGAAAATCCCTTTTCTGGAGTTTTGTAAGGATGGGGTTGGTTGAGTTCAATGGATCCTATTCCCAGCTTTCTTCTGTATTCCTGGGGATCTTGTTAACAGGATAGTTTCTGATTTAAATCAGTATGTCAAGGAGGTATCCACACTCTCATGCTCATTATAGTATTGCAGTAGCCCACATGAGGACTCATTCTAAGTATCTATCAGTGATGAACAGATATAAAGAACGCAGTATGTAAGTATAACGGAATACTATTCAGCCTTAAGGAAGAAGGAAGTTTTGTCATTTTGGGACGATATGGATGAACTTGGAGGACACTGTGCTACATGAAATAAGTAATGCATAGAAAGATAAGTGATGCATGATTTCACTTATATGTGGAATTTGAAAAAGTTGAACTCAGAGAGGAGAGGGTCTTGAGAATATGGGGAGATGTTGGTAAAAGGGTACTAGTTTCAGTTAGACAGAGGAAGTAAGTTTTGTGCCATAAGATCAATGGCACAGCATGTTAACTATTGTTTTTAATTAATTAATTAATTAATTAACTACTTCATTTTTGAAGTACTGGGGATTTAATCCAGGTGAATTCTACCTCTAAGCTACACCTCCAGCCCTATTTTTTATTCTTTATTTTTGAAACAGAGTCTCACTAAATTGTGGAGGGCCTCACCATGTAGCTGAGGCTGGCCATAAACCCATGATCTTTTTGTCTCAGCCTCCCAAGTACTGGGATTACAAGCCTGTGCCACCACACTCAGCCCATGGTAAACTATTGTTATTAATACTATAATGTATATTTCAAAATTTCTTAGAGAGTAGATTGTAAACATTGGTATCATATGGGAGGTGATAGGGAAATTAACTAGCTCAATTTAATCATTTCATAATATATAAGTACATATATCTAAACATTTTATATACTTATATATCAGAAGTAAAAAGTTATTTTTCAGTTTGTAAAAAGATGCAGATTCCTGGCTACTGCTTATTAAATAAAAATCTCAAGGAACAGGGCCTGGGAATATGCAATTATGCAGTTTTCTTTTTTCCTTCTCCTTTCCTTCCTTCCTTCCTTCTTTTCTTCTTCTTGCAGTACTGGGGATTGAACTTGGGGGCATTTTCCCTCTGAGTTACACCCCAGCCCTATTTTTTTAACACTTTTTTTATTGAACGTAAATAGTATACATTTACACTATATTTGGTGCCCTCTCCCCCCCGCCCCCGTTTTCTCTTCCCCCCTCCCACCAATGGTTGTCCAGGTTAACCATGTCTTATTCATAATTTTACACATGTTCAGGTGTAGACCCTCATTAATCAAGATTGGCCTTTCTCCTCTCCTATCTTTACATTAAAACTTAGCTAGTATTTCCCCTCTAATATCTGGAGTCCCACTGGTATCCTTTGTGTTTTCTAGTTTGGGCATATTGGAGGAAACATGTGTATCTTCTCCTTCTGTGCTTGGCTGATCTCACTTAACATGATGCTCTCCAGGGCTTTCCATCTTCTTGCAAATGATATAATTTTGTTCTTCTTTATGGCTGAATAGAATTCTATTGTGTGTATTTCCCACAGTTTTGCTATCCATTCATCTGTTGATGGTGATCTGGGTTGGTTCCATATTTTTGCTATTACAAATTGTGCTGCTATGAACATAGGTATGCATATGTTGCTGTATTTCTCTGAATTCAACCCCTTTGGAAAGATACCCAGGAGTGGTATAGCTGGATCATATGGTGGATCTATTCCTACCTTTCTTAGGAATCTCCACACAGATCTCCATAGTGGCTGAACTAGTTTGCACTCCCACCAACAGTGTAAAAGAGTTCCTCTTTCCCCACATCCTCGCCAGCATTTGTTGTTGTTTGATTTCTTTATGCTTGCCACTCTGACTGGGGTTAGATGGAATCTCAGTGTAGTTTTGATTTGCATCTCCCTGATGGCCAGTGATGAAGAACATCTTTTCATGTATCTACTAGCCCTTTGTATCTCTTCTTTTGTGAAGTGTCTATTTAGTTCATTTGCCCATTTCTTGATTGGGTTGTTTGTTTTGCTAGTGTAGAGTCTTTTGAGCTCATTGTATACTCTGGATATTAGCCCCCTATCAGAATGGTGGCTGGTAAAGATCCTTTCCCATTCTGTAGGCTTCCTCTTTAGGTTATTGATAGTTTCCTTTGATGAGAAGAAACTTTTTAGTTTGATGTTATCCCACTTATTTATTCTTGCTTTAATTTTCTGAGCTTTGGAGGTTTTGTTGAGAAAGTTACTGCCTGTGCCAATATGTTGTAGTGTTGAACCTATGTTCTCCTCTACTAACTTCACAGTCTCAGGTCTAATTTCTAAGTCTTTGATTCATCTTGAGTTGATTCCTGTGTTAGGTGAGATATAGGGGTTTAGATTCATCTTTTTACAAATGGTTAGCCAGTTCTCCCAGCACCACTTGTTGAAAAGGCTGTCTTTTCTCCAGCGTATGTGTTTGGCCCCTTTGTCAAAGATTAATTGACTAAAGGTGTGTGGGTTTGTTTCTGTATCTTCTATTCTAATCCACTGGTCAGTATATCTGTTTTTGTGCCAGTTCCATGCTGTTTTTACTACTATTGCTCTATAGTATAGTTTGAAGTCTGGGATTGTAATGCCTCCTGCATGTTTCTTGTTATTGAGAATTGCTTTGGCTATTCTAGGTCTTTTCTTTCTCCATATGAAGTTCATGATTGATTTTTCTAGGTCTCTGAAGAATGTCACTGGTATTTTAATGGGAATTGCATTAAACCTATAGATCAGTTTTGGCAGAATGGCCATTTTGATGATATTTATTCTGCCTATCCATGAGCACGGGAGATCTTTCCATCTTCCAAGGTCTTCTTCAATTTCTTTCTTTAATGTTTTATAGTTTTTGTTGTAGAGATCTTTTACATCTTGGGTTAGGTTTATTCCTAGGTATTTTATTGGTTTTGAGGTTATAGTGAATGGAATTGTTGTTTTTGTTTCTTTCATTGTGGATTCGTTGTTGGCATAAAGAAAAGCCACAGATTTCTTTAGGTTGATTTTGTAGCCTGCGACTTTGCTGAATTTGTCAATCAGCTCCAGAAGTCTTTTGGTTGAGTTCTTTGGGTCTTCCAGATAAAGGATCATGTCATCTGCGAATAAGGATAATCTTAATTCCTCTCTTCCTATGTGAATTCCTTTGATTTCCTTCTCTTGTCTGATTGCTGCAGCAAGAGTCTCAAGGACTATATTGAAAAGGAGTGGTGATAGTGGGCATCCTTGTCTTGTTCCTGACTGTAGCGGAAATTCTTGCAGTTTTTCCCCATTCAAGATAATGTTGGCTTTGGGTTTGCAGTATATTGCCTTAATGATGTTGAAGTACTTTCCTTCTATCCCATTTTTTTGCAGTGTTTTAAACATAAATGGGTGTTGGATTTTGTCGAATGCTTTTTCAGCATCTATTGCTATGATGATGTGGTTTTTGTTCTTGGCTATATTTATGTGATGAATAACATGTATTGATTTGCGTATGTTGAACCAGCCTTGTTTTTCTGGGATGAAACCGACTTGGTCAAGATGTATTATTTTCTTGATATAGTTTTGAATGTGTATAGCTAATATTTTGTTTAAAATTTTTGCATCTATGTTCATTAAGGATATTGGTCTGTAGTTTTCCTTTCTTGAGGTGTCTTTATTTGGTTTGGGGATTAATGTGATACTGGCCTCATAGAAGGAATTTGGGAGAGTTCCATCTCTTTCAACTTCCTGGAACATATTGTGTAGTATTGGTATTAGTTGTTCACTGAAGGTTTTGTAGAATTCAGCTGGAAACCCATCTGGGCCTGGGCTTTTCTTTGGTGGAAGAATTTTTATTGCCATTTCTATTTCTTTGGTTGTTATTGGTTGGTTTAGGCTTGCTATGTCCTCTTGGTTGAGTGTAGGAAGGTTAACTGTGCTTAGAAATCTATCAATTTCTTCCAGGTTTTGAAGTCTATTGGAGTATAAATTTTTAAAGTAGTTTCTGATAATCTTTTGAATTTCTTCACTATCTGTGGTGATATCTCCTTTTTCATTTCTAATTTTCATAATTTGAGTTGATTCTCTTTTTCTTTTGATTAGGTTGGCCAGGGGTTTATCAATTCTATTAATCTTTTCAAAGAACCAACTTTTTGTTTTATTGATTCTTTGAATTGTTTTTTTGTTCCCTATTTCATTTATTTCTGCTCTAATTTTAATGATTTCTTGCCTTCCGCTGGCTTTGGGAATAGACTGTTGCAGAATTTCTAGATCCTTGAGTTGTGTCATTAGGTTCTTTACTTGGTTATTCTCTGTCCTTCTTATGTGGGCACTCAATGCAATAAACTTTCCTCTTAGTACTGCCTTCATGGTGTCCCATAGATTTTGGTAGGTTGTGTCTCTGTTTTCGTTTGTTTCCATAAATTTCTTTATTTCTTCCCTAATTTCTGCTCTTACCCATTCATCATTCAATAGTGTATCATTCATTCTCCATGAATTTGAGTACTTTCTTTCGAGTTTCCTGTTGTTGATTTCTACTTTTATTCCGTTGTGGTCTGAAAAGATGGAAGGAATTATATAACATTTTTTGAATTTGCTGGTATTTTCTTTGTGTCCCAGGATGTGATCTATTTTGGAGAAGGTTCCATGGGCTGCTGAGAAGAAAGTGTATTCTGTAGTTCCTGGTTGAAATAATCTGAAAATGTCTATTAGGTCCATTTGGTTTATGGTTTCCTTTAGTTCTAAAGCGTCTTTACTCATCTTTTGCCTTGAAGATCGATCCAGTGGTGTGAGTGGCGTATTAAAGTCTCCCAGAATTATTGTATTTGGGTCTACTTGGGATCTTATGTCCAGAAGGGTTTGTTTTACAAATGTGGTTGCACCCACATTTGGGGAATAAATATTAACTATCATTATATCTTCTTGGTGTATTGTTCCTTTTAATAAAAGGAAGTGTCCTGATTTGTCTCTTTTGATGTGTTTTAGTTTAAAGTCTGTTTTGTTGGATATCAGGGTTGCTACCCCTGCTCTTTTTTGGTCACTGGTGGCATGGTATATCTTTTTCCATCCTTTCACGTTCAGCCTGTGAATGTCTTTGGCTGTGAGGTGAGTTTCTTGCAGACAGCATATATTTGGATTATGTTTCCTAATCCACATTGCCAGTCTATGTCTTTTGATTGGTGAGTTAAGTCCTTTGACATTAAGAGATATTATTGAAATATGATTTTTGTTTTCTGCCATTTTGTGTTCTGTCTACTCTTGGGTGGTGTGATCTTTCTTCTTTACTTAAATAGCCCACTTATTAACTCCCTCTCTTCTCTGATTCTGAAGTCTGCTTCTTTTTTCTTCCTTATGGTTTATTTCTTTATGAATTTTCTCTAGTGTTGGCTTTGAATTCATGAATTTTTTGAGATTCTGTTTATCCTGAAAGACTTTGATTTCCCCATTGATCTTGAATAGTATTTTTGCTGGATAGATGAGCCTTGGCTGGAAGTTATTTTCTTCCAGGGTCTAAATCACGTCGTACCAGTCTCTCCTAGCATTCCTGACCTGGGCTGTATAGTCTGGGGTGATTCTTATTGTTTTGCCTCTATATGTTACCCGTCCTTTTGATCTCACTGCTTTTAAGATTCCTTCCTTGGCCTCTATGCTGGTCAATTTGGTTATTATGTGGCGTGGAGTGGTTTTTCTTTGGTCCTGTCTCAGTGGAGTTCTATATGCCTCCTGGACTTGAAGATTCAAATCTCTTTCCATATTTGGAAAATTCTCTGAGATTATTTCCTTGAAGATATTACAGATGCCCTTGGTCTGTACCTCTATCCCTTCCTCAATGCCTATTATCCGTAAATTAGGGCGCTTCATATTATCCCATAATTGCTGGATGTTTAGGTTTTGTTGCTGTAAAGATTTCTATATATCGCTGACTGTGTTTTCGGTTTGGGATGTACTGTCTTCTAATATTGATATTCTGTTTTCCATTTCATCTAATCTTCCAGAATTTCTTTCTATTGCTGTCTTCATTTCACTTATTGCCTCTTTTATTTCATTCCAGACCTCTTTCTGATTCTTTTTTAGTGTTTCTAATTCACCTTTAACCTCCTCTATACTTGTTTTAAATCCTTTCATCATATTTAACATCAAGATTCTGAACTCCCCTTCTTGCATTTCTAGTAGGTCAGTATTCGTGATTTCTGCTGTCTCTTCATAATTCCTGGTTCTCATATTTATAGCGTTCTCTGTCCTGTTTTTCTGATTTCTACCCATTGTTCATGAGTAATGTGCTTAGTCAAATCTTAATATTAGGAGTTTAGGGGTATTGGCTAGTCAGCAGAGCCTTTCCAGTGTTGAGGGCGGGTGATGTGTGAGGAGCTGGGGTGATTGGTAAAGGAGTCGGATTAGGTAGAGGATATATTAGGTTGAGAAAGATTTTAAGTATGGTAAGGTAATAACTTGCTAGGAATGAGAGAGAGTTAACTACTAGGACTCTTGTCGTTAGTAGAGTATTTATGGATATAAGAAATACTTTGAGTATTAAACCAGGAGGTATATTATGGGGAAAAGTTTTGGGGGAGAAAAGTATGTAGGTTAGTGTGGGAAGGTTTGTAAATAGGGATGATGGAAGGAGCAGACAGACATAAAAAAAAAGAATCCACACAAGATACCAAGACTATTATGTAATCCAAGAAAAAGGAAGGAAAACTAATCAAAGGAGGAGAATGAATAAAAAAGGAAGGAAAGAGGAAGAAAGAGGAAATAAGAACAAGAATAAAATAAAAGGAACTAGCAGCTGTGTGAAATAAAAAAATAAGGCAAACTATCCTATATATATATCAACAAGTTAAAGTAAAAGAAGTGTGGGTTAAAAGAAAAAAAATAAAACAGCAATAACCATACCAAAACAAAAGCACTGCAAAAGCAAAATAAAGCAAAACATCCACATTAAAAGTAAAACAAACAGTCCTCCTTAATTACGCATATGGGGTCAGGTCCATATAATATGTGCGTATCTGATTGCTTTGATAGCTTTCAGAATACCATCCAATGTCTCTTAGTTTTCTTTGTACTCTATTTTTATCTTCTTAGGTCACTCTGGGTGTTTGGACACCTTTCTCTCCTTTAGCTGCTTTAGGTTTATGTGTCCGGATGTCTGGTTTCACTGTTATTTGATTCTGTACAATTCACAGGTTCTGCGAAATTCTAACCTGTGGTCAGCACCACTGCACTCACCACCCTAGCCTCCAGCCTGTGCTTCCCTACAGCAGGGGTGGAGAATGACCAAAGTATAATTGGAACCTCCCCCTGAGGTTTTGTGCAGATATTATGGCCCGATGGATTTTCCTGTGTCTCTGGAAATTCCAGCTGGGTTAGCCGGTGTGGTCCCAAGATGTACCCTGGGCAAATGGATACTGGTTCCTGGATGCCCACACTTACTGCCAGAGCTCTGCCTATTCCGAGAGTGCAGGCTGGATGCGCTGCTAATACTGGACCCAAGTGAGAGTGGATGCAGCTGTCTATTGCTGCTGGTATGCTCTTCCAAGGTGTATTGAGCTGTGTTCTCGCTTAGAACTAATATCTGGCTACCAGGAGGGTGGGAACACCCAGCGGTGGGCCAGGGGTGCAGGGTAGGTGCTCAAGGGTCCAGTGCGCGGTGTCCAGCAATGGTCTCTGCCTCCCGCGGGACATAGAAGCTGGGGGTGCCCCAAAGAGATTTCCGGGTCACACAGGGCTTTCGCAGCCTGGAAGGCAGGCTCTGGCAAGGTGGCAGGGGCTAGACACACAAGCAGGCTCCAATTTAGGGGTGGCAGTGGTACAGGCACTGACTACTAGCAGGGGACCGTGACGCCGGCAAGGTGCGCGAGGAGAGTGCTCGGTTCTGAGGCTTGGGCCCGTGCTGGGGGGTTGAGGTTGCGCACATGCTAGGACCCCAACTTACCAGGGCGCCCTCAGGTACCTGACTTGGTGCAGGAATCCGTAGGAGTCTCTATGCAGTTGTGGTCCGGTCGCTAGTGAGCACACAGAATTCTGATGTGGTGCTGCTTGCTTCTTAAGATGCGGTCCTAAGTTCGTTTTTAGTCCCGGATTATCTTGCCGCAGTAATATCGGGCAGGCAGTTCCTCGGGCAGCTGCAAAAGCAGCCCGCCAATCGGCGTTCCGATCAGCATTCCGATTGTATCTGCAGCAGGTCCCATGTCCGATCTTTGTTCTTCTTCTTCAAGTTCAGGGTTCCGCCGAGGTTCCTGGATGTGTTTTGGTTCCTGGTATGTATTTATTTTGTTGATTAAGACACTGCTTTCTAAGTATTTAAACTTTATTTGCTTCAGCTACTGAGAAGTGCTGCGTCCCTCAGTCACCATTTTGAAGAAAAAAAAAACCCCAGCACTATTTTTTAATTTTTGTTTTGAAACAGGGTCTCTCTGGATTGATGGAAATCTCACTACTTGCCGAGGTTGGTCTTGAACCTGCGATCCTCCTGTCTCAGCCTCTCAAGTATCGAGAAGACAGGTGTGCGCCACCATTCCTGGCTGTGCAGTTTCTAACGCCCTTCCTCTTTTGGTGAATCAGGTGCAGCCTGCTCCACACTGTCTGGGGCCGGGAGCTGCTGCTTCAGGGGAATGGGGAGCAGTGGAGAGAGGAGTGGAGTGGAGTTAGGAGGCCAGGTCTTAACCTGGCCATTGTGTGCTGGACTGCAGACAGTTCTTGCAGGTTTGTGGTGCCTGGTGACCACCTTGGAACACAGAGGTGGTCTGTCCTTCAAGTCTTTAGCTGGACTCCAGGCTCCAGGCCCCCTCTCTGGTTCTCTTTCATGAGATTTGTTTACCAACTCTGCTTCTTTCCTCCATTTCCAATTTCCTACCTTGGCTTATGAATCTTTGTATCCATCTGATCATCCTTCCATCCATCCATCCATCCACCTAACCATCCAAAGGCCAACACAGAAGGCTAACACTCTCTTGCTTTGGCCATTCTTTTCTTACCTCTTTGCTAGTTAAAATCCTTCTTGGCTGGGCGTGGTGGCACACACTTGTAATCCCCGTGCTTGGGAGGCAGAGACAGGAGGATTGCGCAGGTTCGAAGCCAGTCTCTCTGGCTTAAGAGACCCTGTTTCCAAATAAAAATATATATAAAAAATAGGTCTGGGAGTGTAGCCTGGAGGTAGAAGGGCTTCCAGGAACCCCAGTACCACCACCACAAACACACACACAAAATCCTTCTTGGTTTCTCTTGAAGTGTTTTTAAGGCCATTGTCCCCCAGCCCTCATTCTTTCCAACTTTTATTTATTTTTTTTCCGATTCAAAGAGTTTTTATTTTATTTTTTTTAATTTTTTATATTTTTATTTATTATTATTATTATTATTATTATTATTATTTATTTGTAATCATACATCACTTTGGAATACAAGACTTGAGAGGATATACAAGCACATATCATCCAATAAGCCCTCATCCAATCCCCATCCCATTCCCTCCCCCCCTCGATCCCATGCTTAATTGGTGATTATCTTTGATATAACTGTTTATGCACCTCATGAGTTTTAAAGAGATTTCCAGCCTCCCCCATCCCCTCCACTCTGATTGGCCACTTTAATTGCTTCTCAATAGGGCCCTTTCTACTACTCGACCTCCTCCTGTTACCCCTTTCCTTCTAGTTCTTGCTAATTAGGAGAAGCATCTGGATTTTATTTTCTGTGCTATCTCTCTGTGCATGCCACATTGCAAGTTCCAGTAGTGGCCTGGCCACCTGGAGAACTCTTATCCCGACCTTTCTGGCTCCAGCACCGGCCTTGCCTCACGGGAGACCCCGATCCCAGCCTTGCTGGCTCTGGCACCGGCCTTACCCCTTGGCTAGTGCTGATCCGTGCCTTGGAGGCCTCAGTAGCAGCCTTGCCTCACGGCAGGCTCTGAACCCAGCCTCATTGGCCCCGGCACTGACCTCACCCCTCGGCAGGCTCCAATCCCAGCCTTGGAGGCCCCAGCACCAGCCTTGTCTCATGGCAGGCTCTGATCCCGGCCTCGCTGGCCCCAGCACCAGCCTAAACCCTTGGCAGGCTCCGAACCTGGCCTCGGAGGCCCCATCACCTACCTTGCCTCACAGCAGGCTCCGATCCGAGCCTCTTCTTCACCCAGCAGGTCATCCCACGTTCCCGAGGTGCGTAGTGGTAGTATTCTACCTCTGAGGTAATTTCTTCAAAAGTTCCAGGTGTATTATGTCAGATCTCTGCCTCCCCTGAGTGCTTGCCTCTGCCAATGCAACTGCCTCCACCATTTCAAATCTTTCCCAAGCTCTTTTCCCATACCACATAATGTCCAGTGTTTCCTAAGCATGCGTGACAGTAGCATTCGACCTTTGGGGTAATTTCTTCAGAGGATCAGGGTGGGTTGGATCAGATGCCTGCCTCTCCCAAAGACAAGTCTCCACTGCCATCTCAGCCACTGCTGCCTCCACCGCCTTCCTCCTAGGTTCCCGCTAGACTCTCTCCTTACAGGTGATGTCCAGGATTCTTAAAGATGTAGAGAAGCCTCAGTCCTCCTTTGCGGGGAATTTTTCCAAAAGTTCCAGTTCAGATGTATATGTTTTGTCTGCATCTCCAATATTCTAGCTGCCTCCTTGGCCATCTAACCCCTCTCAAATATTTTTCTTTTTTCTTTTCCCTTTTTTTTTTAAATAAGAGAAGAGAGTATGTGTGTTTTGGGGAGGATGTGGGATCAGGCACTCGGTAATGGTGGAAAATTTTTTTCATTCCAGGTGTGTGGGGTGGGAGTCACTAAAGGGTGCCCCGCCGGCAGCCCGGACCTCAGGGTCCTTCTGGTTAGGGAGGGGGTGGCCTAAGGGTGCCCCGCCAGCACCTGCCCATCCGCCCAGGGTCGGGGCCTGGAGGCCCAGACCTCAGGGTCCTTCCGGGTGGGGAGGGGGTCGCCTAAGGGTTCCCCGCCAGCGCCTGCCCATCTGCCCAGGGTCGGGGCCTGGCAGCCCCTCTTTCCAACTTTTAACTTGAACCCCATAACAGCACTGTCTTCATTTCATATCCAGTGAATCTTAATTGAGCATCTCTGTTGCTTAGGGAGTGTTTTAGATGCTGCAAACCCAGGACAGATTAAGACACAGCCATAATTCCTCAGGGCCCCTTATAGTCAAGTCTTGAATTGAGCTTACTTTAAAAAAGGTGTTGAAAAATTATAAAAAGTAATAGACTTCTGGATTGTGGTTCAGAGTGTATGAAACTGATAGGTTGCCATCATGTGTGTGTGTGTGTGTTGGGGGGAGATTGAACACAGGGCATCCTACCTCTAAGCTATACCCTCAGCTTGAAAAAAATTTTTTTTTAGCTGGGTGTTGTGGCACATCCTTTTAATCTCAGAATTTCAGAGGCAGAGACAGGAGGATCTTGGTTCACGGACAGCCTCAGCTACTTAGTGAGGCCCATCACAACTTAGTGAGACCCTGTTTCTTTTTTTGTGTGTGTGGTACTGGTGGGTGGAACCCAGGGGCTTTCTACCTCCAGGTACACCCATAGCCCTGTTTATAATTTATTTGGAAATAGGGTCTCACTAAGCTGCTGAGAACCTAAGTACCTGAGGCTGGCTTTGAACCTGTGCGATCCTCCTGTCTCAGCCTCCCAAGTGCTGGGATTACAAGTGTGTGCCACCATGCCTGGCTGAGACCCTGTTTTAAAATTTAAAAAAGACTAAAAATTATGGCTGGGGGCATAGATTGGAGGTAGAATGCCCCTGAGTAAATAAATAAATAAATAAATAAATAAATAAATAAATAAATAAATTTCTGAGGCTGGCCTCACACCTGTCATCCTCATGTCTCAGCTTCCCAAATACTGGTCACCAAGGGTGATCATTCTGTTCTAATAAGTAAAAAGCTGAAAAAACGAAAAAAGTAGTATGTTGCTGCAAAAATGCCATGAAAAACAGTCTATAATGTGAAAAACAACAGAGTAACATTTTCTCTTTCCTCTTCCTCTCCATCCCCCATTTCTAGTCTCCGGAGGTAATCGGGACCTCTTAGGTGTTCTTTTAGATGCTCCAAAAATGTTCTACATTTTTATCTAATGGTTTTGAAAATAAATCCCCTTTTCCCAGCTGGGTAACTATCACCTGGCAAGTAAAGGACTCAGTTTTTCCTCATCTCACCTATCACAGGCCTGGGAACACACAAACAACCCATTCTAAGACGCTGGCACAAAACTCAGGGACAGTAATATCTTTGGGGGTACTCGTACAGATCTATTACTATTTTCTGTGTGAAGCTTTCTGCCCTGCATAGGGGGTAATCAAGTTCCTAGAGGGGAAGGCTACCTGGCCTGTCCTCAGACTCTTTCTTTCAGGCCTGTGAGCCTTCTGAGTGGCTTCTCATAGGCCAGAGCTTTAGGACATTCCCTGGCTGAAGCAGGGGCAGGTCCCCAGCATCAAAATCTTCCCAGCCATTCATTTCCATGATTCCACTGTATTATCAGGAAAATCAAGAGCCAAGTACCTTCGCCGGCATATCACAGCTTGTAAGACACGCAGGGTCAGTTGATGGGGTGTTGGTGGGAGCCCAGGAGGGAAGGCTGAGCTGTCGGAATGAGAGAGACGGAGAGGGAGCGGGGGAGAGCAGGAGTATCAGAATGAGTGATGTACAGTGTACAGGGGTCAGCGCATTACAAAATGATTCTTGTTAATTATTCAGAGCCCGCCATCTATCGTATGGCAGATGTGGACAGCCAGGATGGGATGTCTGCCTTTCTGTCTGAGTCACTGGGAGAGGAAAGAAAGGGTGGGGCTGCCTCGCATCAGTCACTGAAATGTGAGTCTGGGGGTGGCCCCAGTGCAAGGGGTTCTGGGAGAGGCGTGACCAGATAAACAGGACTCCCCAGCGTGGAGAGTTATGGCGTTCAGTGTCATGGTGCTACTGACGTTTGGGCTCTGTATGGGCAGAAGACAAAGAGAAAAGTCACCCTGAGTAAAGCAATTTGAAACAAGATAATGTATAGGGGGCTCAAGCTATCTATTCAAGCAGAATAAGGTAAAAAAGGAGTGGGAGCTGAAGAGGAGAAAGTTCTCCAGCTGGGCTCCTTTCTCAACTGCCTCCCTCTCTCCCAGCCCATGTAAAGCTGTTCTTTGTGTGTCCAGCATTGGCCTGCCTTTCCGGGTGCGTCCTGCTTGCCCAGCAAAGTTGCCCTCCATGCTGGAGGCCTGGACTCTGCAGCTGGCCCTGGGTTCTGTATAACCTTCCCTGGCCCCTGGTTGTTCAGAAGAGTCCTTCTCAGCTGTCCAGTCTAAGGGAGAGCCTCTCTACTCTGGAAAATTCTTTGGGGGCACTTGTACAGATCTATTACTATTTTCTGTGTGACGCTTTCTGCCCTGCCTAGGGGTAATCAAGTTCCTAGAGGGGAAGGCCACCTGGCCTGTCCTCAGACTCTTTCTTTCAGGCCTGTGAGCCTTCTGAGCGGCTTCTCATAGCCCAGAGCTTTAGAACATTCCCTGGCTGAAGCAGGGGCAGGTCCCCAGCATCAAAATCTTCCCAGCCATTCATTTCCATGATTCCACTGTATTTCAGGAAAATCAAGAGCCAAGCATCTTCAATGGCATGTCACAGCTTGTAAGACACGCGGGGTCTGGAGCCAGGCACATTAGAAGATGAAGAAATGTCCTCTCTCTCTCTCTCTCTCTCTCTCTCTCTCTCTCTCTCTCTCTCTCTCTCTCTCTTTCTCTTTCTCTCCCCTGGACTCCTCTTGGTATGAACCCAATTGTAGTCATGGAAGGACCAGAGAAGACAATATTGAGGAGAAAATACAGCAATATCTAAGTAGGAAAAAGCAATCATGGAGCAGGGGCAGTGTAGTGTGGGCTTGGAGTCCACACCAGGCCCACCAATGGAGAACTTCATGACAGGAGCAAATTCATTGGTAATTATGCTGGGCCTCAGTTTTCTGATCTGTTAACTGGGGCCAAAGCTACTGTGAGGACTAAATAAATAGGTGATGTGTGCAAATGCCAAGCATGGGGCAGCATGTAGCAGTGGCAGGTATCCTTGAGTGCCCTGCTTGAGTGACCCAGGTCCCTGTGAGGTCCCCAACAGGAGGCAGGGGCAAGAGCTTTCCTGACCCGTTAGCCTCAGATTTGGAAAATGCTATCTCTTTGTTATAGTCAGACATAAAATGTCATGTTTGGAGCCGATGTAATTGAGTCACCAGGGTTGTAATCCCAGCGGTGGATAAATCCAGTGGATTCATCTGAAGTGCGGCCTGGGTCAGTAGGCTGTAGCTGGAGGAGTGGGTCCCTGGGGGTGTAGCCTTGGGGATTATATGTGGTTTCTGCTCCCCTTGCTCTCTCTCTCTTGCTTCCGGCCTCCATGATATGAGGAGCACAGCCCATGAGCTCTCCCTCTCTCTACCTCCTGACACCATGTCCTGAGATCCCTGATCCCTGACCTCACACGGACTAAACCCAAAATTCTAAGAAAATAAATCTTTCCTTGAAGTTATATGGTCAGTCTTTTAGATTATAGCTGTAAGGATGCTGACTGGAACACTCCTGGTAAATGACTGTCAGGCATCAAGAGCTAAGAGGAGGTGACTAGAGGCAGGAGGCTTCTCTGTTCTCCTGGGAGGGAGCCCCCTGGGTGGAGGCCAACAGACTTGGCAGAGCTGTGACCTCCTTTCCTAAGGCCTCTCCAATTCCAGACTAGAAAAGCAAACAAAAAGAGTGTTCACATGGCACTGGCACATGGCTGAAACACAGACCTATGGCTCTAGGAATCTGGAGACTTGCTTCTGTTATTATTATTATTGTTGTTGTTGTTGTTATTATTATTATTATTATTATTATTATTATTATTATTTGCTGGTTCAGGGATGGGACCCAGAGGCATCTGACCTCCGAGCTACACCACCTGCCCAATTTTTTATTCTTTATTTTGAAACAGGGCCTCACTGAGTTGCGGAGGGCCTCACTAAGTAGCAGAGGCTGTCCGCGAACCGCGATCCTCCAGTCTCAGCCTCCCAAATGCTGGGATTACAAGTGTGCGCCGTCACATCCAGCTGCCCTGCATTTCTTGATACATTCATCTTTCAAATAGAGAGAGGGAGTCAGGTTTTCACTTTCTAACTTTGGTTCTCACATACATGGTCATCTATTTCAAAACACCATGTAGCTGAAGTGGAAGATCCGGGATGTTTCCTGGAACCTGTGTGGCAGCTACAGAGAGAGTTTTTGCAGGTACCAGGATCTGTATTCACATTCCTCTGTGGTTCAGTTTGGTTTTGTTTTCAATTCTCTGGATCCTTCATAAATTGCTGAAAAGAGAAATACCCACCCCCTTTCCTTGTTCGCCATCCTATGAATGTACTTATTCGTGGCCGTGGGGAATGTGAATATTTAATCTTGCCTGGCTGTGCTTTTGGCCAGTGTTTCTAATTCAAATGCCTGCCAGACTCTGTGCATTCGTTTTGTCCAAGCCTCTGTGCTTGTGTCAAAGCACAGCTCCGTGTGGATTATTGTATGGGGTCGATCTTAGAGTTCTGCAACAAGTTGCCGAGTGTCCTGGTGCCCAAGGACTTGGGCACAGATGCAGTCTCTTCCAAGCCGAGGGTCCACAGATGTGTAGGAATGAAACCTTTCACCCAGTGGCCTCTCCCCTTGCAGTGGGTTCCCTTTGCTGGACTCCCCTGCACTGTGGGGACCTGGCTCTTTAGAGCTGCATGTCCTTGGCACTTCCTGGGCACTTGACAAATGTCTGAGAGTATGGTCCTTGTAACTCAATGAGCTCACAGACTCAACCCAGGACAAGGTGTAAGACTGTCTGATATGTCCTGAGTGCTTAGTAAATATCAGGATTTTTTTTTTCTGAGTGGGCTTTTATGCATTAATCCATTTAATTCATATCATCCCAAGAGAAAAATACAACTGATTATTATTTCCATTTCACTGATGACAAAGTAGAGACACAGAACAGTTCAGGAACTTACCTGAGGGTACACAGCTCGTAAGTGATTGTGCTGAGACTTGGGCTTAGGGTAGCCAGGCTCAAGAGCTGGTGAGTTTCGTCCCAATGCAATGTGAGTACAAGGATGAGCTTTTCAACAAGCACCTGGAAGGTGTTCTGGAACACTGAGAGTGGCTGGGCATTAAGGAGAATTCTGAGGTCAAGGAGGTGCTGGCGCAGACCTCGTGTCAGGCCTGGTGTTCCTTGCTTTCTGGTGCACAGAGACACTGTTGTTCATGGTTTCCATCTACTCTACCGTCTGAAGGGCTACTTGGCTGGTATTTCTAGTGATGGAAATACAGACAGTAATTGTTACTGTCCTTCCTTCTGGTCCGTTTTCTGACCAAGTCCTAATACTTTTCCCATGAATATTTCCAAACTCCTCTTGCCAAGCTTTGGCATATCTTGTAGGGGTCCTGCCATAGCCCGTTGCAGAGCTCCCATCGAGCTGGGCTGGATACCACACCCTCCCCCACTCTGTGCCTAACACTGGCTTAGGCTCCGAGGGTGCCCCCAAGGGATGCCCAAGACATGGTTCTGGAACTTAATAGTTTTTACTTGGAGGGAGAATGACTGAGTTGTGTGTGATCATAAAATCAAGTGCTGGGTGACATGGTTCCTGTTAAGTGTGAGGAGGAACCAAACGGAGAGACTCAGGAGGGAATCAGGCCACGGGGAGCTAGGGGATGTGGGACGCAGTCCAGGACTCCACGTACTGCTCTGTGTCCCTGGGTCACCTACTTCCTCTCTCTGGGCTTCAGGTGTCTGGTTAGTGCAATAAAGAGATTAATCTAAACTCTAACGTTGCCTTCAACTCCAAAAAGTAACACGTGCGAGGCTTCTTGGGGTAAAGAGGGACTTCAGATTTGTTCCCAAATAAGGAGCTGGTAGGTACTTTCCTGCAAACCCCATTCAGCATGCCTGGGTATACTGCCGCCCCATCTCTCATCACAATGGTGCTCACTTCTCAGTCTCACACTAGGGTTTATGTCAGCGCCTGTGTTTTCTCCCTCTCTCTTTCCCTTTCCTAAGCCAAGATTGGTCATGTATTTATTTACTTATTTATTAATTAATTTATTTGCTTATTTTTTATTTATGTGGCACAAGGGATTGAGCCCTAAAGCATTCTACCTTTGAGATACACCCCAGCCTGATTTTATTTCTTACTTGGAAATAGGGTCTCTCTAGGCTGATGAGAGTCTTACTGCTTGCTGAGGCTGTCCCTGAACCTGTGATCCTCCCGTCTCAGCCTCCCAAGCACTGAGATTACAGGCACCACTATGGTCCTGTATGTATAGTCAGTTCTCTGTTTCCACCAAGCCAAGCTCAGACAGTTTCCTTCCCTCTCAATACCTCTCTCTCCTCCCTCGCTGGACTTCCTCCTCCTACTATTACTGCTTTCCTGTCCCAGAACCTGGACTCCAGCTCATCCATCTTCCCACAGTGCAGCGGGTCCTGGCGCTCCCTTTCCGGTGCATCCGGGGGACAGGTGCTGTCGGGATGCACACATGGAAAAAACGAGCTACTCCCCCTCCCTGGATAGAGGGAGGATAATGATCCTGAGCGCTTCCCTCCCAGGGCATGATGAAAATCAGTGAGTTAATGCCCATAAAGTATTATAATTACTCCACGGAGTCATCTGATGGAGCGACGAGGAACTGGGCATCTGGCTCTAATTTACTTAGTGCTGGAGAATTCAGGCAGAAGCAGCAGCCTCAAAAAAAAAATTTTTTTTTTCTTTTTGTGTCAACCACTCACCCCAATGCAGAGCAGAATTCCTAAGCGGAGATTGATACCACCTTGTGAAATATAAAGACACCAAATGCTTGATTCATGAGACCTACACCTGGAAGGTTCATTATAGAGATATCATTGTCCCCTGACTCCACCCCACCCCTTGGACAGATTAGGAAACAGGTTCTGAGCCTTTAAGTGACATAATCTCCAGTGTCTAGCTGGTCGTGGGTTTAGAAGGAGAGACTTCATTTCCTCGCCCCAACCATGTATGTCTGTGTTCTTTTCTTCCCTTCCTCCCTCCTCCTCCTCCTCCTCCTCCTCCTCCTCCTCCTCCTCCTTCTTCTTCTTTTTCTTTCTTTCTTTCTCCCCCCCCTTCTCTCTCTCTCACATGTATTTGTTGGAGTACCTTCTAGGCTGCAACTCCATGCTGGCCATGACACTAGGTTTCCTCTTTTGTTTGTCCATCCAGCAGGTGAAGAAAAAGCATTTGCTCACCAGGGCCAAGAGGTGCATTCACAGCCTGTGGTGCACCTGCTCCAACTGCTCCAGAAGCATCTGTCCATCTTTTTCCCTCCAGTATCTGATCCTGCCTTGTACTGCTCTTCGTCCTACTACATCTTTTCCACTGCACTTTTTCCTTCAGCGACTCTCTTACCCGGAGACTCAACCTTCTCCCTTTGCACATCCCCGCTGTCCACCCTCTTATCAAGCAGCATGCCATCCTGGATCCTGCTGACGCTGGACCACCTTATTCTGATGTTTGCTGTCACTCTCAAGCTCTTTTGGCTCACTGGGGTGCTGATTTGCTTTGCAGGTAGACCTGCTGTTCTGCCATGGTGGACTTGATGGGGATGACCACATCCCTTGTTCCACTGATTTATTGATACACAGCCAGCAACAACCCCCTTTCTCTGCCTGGGTTTCTGGCCTGACAGAATCTATTACTACCTCTGCTGCTGTCTTTCCAGCCATTTCTTCCTCCGTGGAACCCCAGATGCTGGGCATGTTTCATTAGTACTTATAGTCCCTGATACCAATAAATGTCCACCCTTTGCAACAGAATCAAATCAGAGCCACAGCTGGGACGTGGCTCAGTTTGCCTCACCTGGACTCTGGCTCCTTCAGTATTGCTCTAGGGTATTATACTATTGACTATTCCACCCTCAGCAAATCTGTGTCCCCTTAGACTTCCTCTGGGCCTCTTAGTTTGTTCCTTTGAAGATACGTAAGCCTTATTTCTATCTTTGGAGTATAATCACCTTGAAAGTAGAGATTATGTTTATAATGACATCTAAATAAGCCTCAATAAATATTTGTTGATTACTTGCTGACATTACCAGGCCATGAATCTAATTTCTAGGCTTTGATGTTAAGTCTCTTGCCTTGTTTGGTAACTGCAGTAACAGGTTTGGTCTGGTCCAGACTGAGATAGCAGATTTTTGGTGCTGGGAGTAAAAAAAAGTTACTAGAAAACAAGTGGCAATACCCTAGGCTGTGTGGACAGTGGGTGCTATCTCTGCATAGTTACTTTAATTTTGGCCCTGCCAAAGCTCTATTACATGGAATGGTCATTTGTTAATGTAAGTGAGCTTGTGCTTCCTGGGACTCTCATTCTGCTAAAATATTGAACACACTTGTAAATCTAAGCACCTTCCCTCCCTGGCAGGCAATAAGGACTGCACGAGAAGATAGCTACCTTCAGTGCAAATGCACAGATGCTTCTCATTGATCACAGGAATAAAAATGTGACCTAATGAATGAGTTCACAGAACATTCTCCCAACTTATGGAATTTGCCCAGATTCCCTTTATCATCTCTCTGCCTCCCACCTCTACTCCACTACCCACTTCTACATCCTTTCCCTCTGATGGTTGGAAACACCTCCACTGGATTCTTCCTGGCCTCTACACCCAGCAATGGGAGGCACAGACAGATTTAGCCAGAAGCCTCAACTGTGCACACAGACCCACCAACTGTGGAGATTAGGTGGGTCCTCGAAGATAGCATCATGGGGCCAAGAAAGAGTCCAGTGAAAGGACCTTTCTGAAAGATAGTCTGATCTCTTCAAGGTCAGGTTTATTACTGGATAAACCCTGGCCAGAAGAAAAGTCCCTCTGTCACCCCTAAAGAGATGGTTGGTGCCTCTAGCCACTTGGCCACTACCTACCCCTTTTCTGTTGTTCTCCACTGACCCCTGAAGCTGGACAGTAGAGCCTGTGCCCACTGCTTTGGCTAACTTCCTCTCAGCATGGGGAGAGGCAGTGGTCTGATCCAGGGGCCCCCAAGCCACATCCAGCTTCCTGTCTCTTTTTCTTTTGTTAAAGCCAAATGAAACAATGTAATTAGCTTGTTACAATTAAAGTGACTCGACTGGATAAATTGTAATCACCCAGAATCAAGTCAGGCATCCCTGCAGGTCCCGGACATCGCAGCTGAGCTGCCTCATTTGCATAATTAAAATATACAAATGATAATGGATTTTGTACTCAATTTCCAGCGGCTGTGAATTTTGAGAAACTCTGAAATTAGAATAACAGAGATGAAGCCCGCCTAGAGGTAATGGGGATGACAAGTTTTGACAGTAGGGGTGTTTATAACGCTAGTTTCTCGCTACAAAATAAATAAGTACAAAAAAGATTAGAGAGTGATATTAGTTAATAGTTCCACGGGCAGTGGGAAGTGGAGATAGACTATGATTACCTCTGTGAATTTACACTGCCTTCTCCTTCTTCCTTTTTTTTTTCTTTTTCTGACAAGCTCTTGCCTAACCTTAGGGGATACCTTCCCCCTGATTATGAGAAATTGAGAATGAATTAAATGCATAAAAAGGGTTGTCACAGATCGACTCACCAAAGGAAAAGAAGAGGAATGAAATTAGTCTTGCTGCTCTTGCTTCCAGCTAGGGGTGGATTGAAGGCACAGGGTGTGAGAGGGGCAGAGATGGCAGGACAGCTGGGGGCTGTGATGGTCAGAGGAGGGAGCGGTGGTTGGCATAGCAGGGAAGGGACTGGGGAAACTGTATTCCAAACTGAACACTGGGGGACGAGGGTGCACAATTACTTATCAAGTAAGATTTGAAAATCTTAGAAAGACCTCTTTACTCAAGATCTGCTCTGCAGAGGGGACCAAGCCTTCTGGCAGATACACTTTCATATAAGCACTGTGTGCTCTGCCAAAACCCCGAAAGACACTGTTCCTGTCTTCCTGTCATCTCCCCCCAAGCAGGGCCCAGATCTGTCCTATTCATCTGGCATGCCCAGGATCTAGCATGCAGTAGGCCCTTAATAAGTATTTATTGAGTGAATCAATGAACGGATGGGAGAAACTGAGAGAAAGATAAAAATATTGGAAATGGATTGGAAAATGCCCTGGAGACTCAAACCATCACTTTCCCTATTTTTCATAGAGCCAGTACAGTGTTAGGTGTTGGAGTACCTATCTAGAATGGCTGCAAAGTATCAGAGTTCATCTTTCTGGGGTCACCCTGCCTTCATTTGTGGCCAGAATGTTGCAATGCAAGCTGGACAGATCTCTTTGCCAGGAAAAGACAGGGCGGAGCCACAACGAGGTAAGTGGGTAAGCACCAGACACACAGCCACCTGGGAAGGAATCAGAGCTGAGGTTCTGGGACTCTTCCCTGATGGGGTCAGCACAGAGGCCTTCAGCAGGGTGATGAGGGAAACTGCCTGTTGGAAAAGTGGGAGTGAATTCGGCTAATGTGACTTCCCATCTCCCTGCAAAGGCCTTACAGGGTGGGAGAACGAGGAAATCCATCAAATGGCCAATTCACTTTATGGCTGCAGTCTCATGCTGGGAGATGCACCAGGGTTTCTGGAGCTCATAGCAGACTTGATGAGAAGAGGTATGCAAGGATGTGGGATCCTGGGGACCCTTGTTTCTGGGAGCCCATGAACTGAACAGCTGCCCTCGACTAAGGTATAATTCCTCTGATGTGGGAAAGAAGGATCATGGTCAGTTTCCCAAAGGGCTTTCCTCATGCTGGCCTCCCATGTACAAGCAGCAAGCCATGTCTTCTCTTAAGAGTCCTGGCTCTGGAGTAGGAAGCCCTGCTTAATCCAGGTTCTGAGGATAGGACCAGTTGCCACAGCAATTAAAGGTGAGGCTGCTTTGAGGATGCACCAGTGCACACTGGTCTGGACAGGCCAGGTCATCATAAGCTTAGAATTAGTGATGAGGAAAGCCAGCTAGGTTTCTGTGGGTTAGGCAGACTGGGGTGGAGATCTTCCAGTGTGTCTCAGGCCTGCCTTGGGCATCACTTGTCCTGTGAGCATCAGAAACATCATTGCGGCTGCTCATCAGTCCATCCAGTATTGGCATCTACTCCTGCAAGAGGGCATTTGATGGATACCAGTTCAATAGTCCAACAATGTTGGAATTGCTCCCACCCCAGACTTCCTCTTAATTAGTCATCAGAATATTTTCCATTTATCTAAGTCTTTATTTGTACCTCTTGAATTATTTTTCTGCTGTCTCATCTTGGAATTTCTACTTCTTTCAGGTGTTTCTTATTCATCTAAACCATGTCTTTCTTCTTTTGGGAGGCACAGGTGGTCAAATTCTACCATGTAGAATATGCCCATGTCCCTCAGAACTTCCATCCATAATCTTAAGCCTTGAGCCTCCAAATCTTATTATTTGGGAAGTCTTTGGTCCATGTCTTTGTCCCTAGCCTACTTAATTGCCTCCCTATTCTGCCCAACAGTGTGCAGGATATTTCTCAAAGTCCAGGGAAGCTGGCCTTTAAGCCGGAGCATACAAAGCCATTGACATCCTCTCTTGGGATGGGAGGCTTCATATTCAGCCTTTGGAATGCCTGTTAAGCCCTACTGGTCTGTCAAAATCAAGGCCAGACTATGTACAGAGAGGTGTTGATCTTCCACATAATGATATTGACCACTGTGCAGGAGTGTTGGTGACAGGACAGAAGACCTGCTTATAATGTGTGGATCGACAATTCCCACGTGTGAGCACCAAGAGAAGTGGGCGCGACACTTGCTCCCCTCTCCCGTTTACTCTTCTGGACAGCCTCTGCCTCTGAATCTCTCCCTCCTAGAGGAACGAACATTTGCCCTGCATCCGGAACCTCTGAGCAGCCAATTCGAGCCCTTGTCTATTAGAGAATTAATTTTTAATGGATGTTATAGCATGGTGGATAAATCAGTGGAGGAGAGACAAGGAGCTGGCAAGGCCTAATGAATATCGATTGGGCCATTTAAAAGGGAAACCTTGCTCAAAGGGGACAGTGACCCAGCACAGTCAAGATCAGCTATGCCCATGACTGAGGGACACCAGGGGCTTCCCTTTCTCTAGTGGCTGAGAAATTTCTCCAACTTGTTGGCCGCTGTTGCCAAAAGTTTCACCATATTTTGGGTAAGGGTCATGCCTTCTGTTAATATTCACATACCTTTAAGCTAGGGAAAAATAGCAAATCCCTTGGTATAAAATGTAGGTATTTCTCAAAGGACGTGAGAAGAAGGGGAGGTTTGAGACAGAGAGATCTTGGGTATTTTACTGGCATTGGCTGTCTCTGGGAACTCAGAAGATAGCACCTCAAACAGAAATACAAATATGTTTGGGGGTTACATGGTGGTGTTAGAAGAGTCAGAAAAACCCTTAGCAATGATACTGTGCATTTTGCAATGCCTATTATTATTATTTTTTTGTGTGTGTGTGGTACTGGGGATGGAACCCTTGTACCTCTGGGCTACACTCCCAGACCTATTTTATATTTTATTTCGAAACAGGGTCTCTTAAGCCAGCGGGGCTGTCTTCGAACCGGTGCGATCCTCCTGTCTCTGCCTCCCAAGCACGGGGATTATAAGCATGGGCCTCTATGCCAGGCTTGCAATGCCCATTTTAACTTAAAGATTTGTTGAAAAATGTTTTTCATTAAGACATATTTTCATGAAGGCGAATATAAAATTGGCATGCATAAAAGAAGCTCTTCTTGTGTCCCTTCTTCTACTTTCTGTTATATGGGAGACCTCATTCAGTGATGGAGAGAGAGCTGGCCTCAGGGGCAAAGGCTCTGGGCTTGAGTTTTGGTTCTAAGCCTAACTAATAGCGACAACAATAATGAACAAATCATTCATTATTTTATTAAAGAGTATATAATTAACTGCTAAAGTTTACTATACATATTGTAAAACAAGGCAGTTCAATAACCTCTGAGGACCATTCTAACTCTAATATGCATAACTATTAAGAGGATTCATTGTATTTAATATGGCATCATGCTATGACTTAGTTTTCATTTGTGCCATATTTCTAAATAAGTATTCCCCCTCCCCTTAGGAAGTCCTAAGTCTTCTCAATGATGGTGTCCTAAAGCAAACCAAGGGAGAAAGGTCTCTAGGAGGATGAACTTCAAGGCCCATCTATGGCCACTTCACTCAATAAACACAATGTGTGCTGGGGAGTGTGAGAAGATGAGAGGAAAGGCCACCTGTGCACAACCGTGAGGTTCTTCAGGCCTCCTCTTTCACTGGGTCCCTTTAGCACATGGCATTTGTTTTCCATAGTTCAAGATCCTCTTTATATTGCCAGATGTGTGATATTCCTCACCACCTGTTGTGGTTTGAGCTTGGAATATTCCCCCAAAGGCTTGAGTGTTGAAAGCATGTCTCCAAAGCAATAGCATTCAGAGGTGAAATAATTGAATCAGGGTTATCTCATTAGTGGAAAAATACACTAAAGGGTTAATGACTAGAGTGGATTTACTGGGCGGTAACTTAGGTGGGTGGAGACTTGCTGGAGGAGGTAGGTCACTGGGAGTGTATCCTTGGGGTCTATATCTCAAGACTGACCCTCTCTTTCTCCCTCCCTCCCTCCCTCCTTCCCTTTCCTCTCTTCCTGCTTGTGGCCATCATTGAGTTGAGCTCAGCTTTCCTCCATCACACAGTGCCACCATGACATCTGCCATGGAGATGGACAACTATGAACTGTCTTTCTGAACTGTGAGCCAAACAACCCTTTTCTACTCTATGTTGTTTGTGTCCAGGATTTTGATTACAGATGAAAAAGAGGAGTAAAATACCACCAGCTTTGGTCATGCTGGTCCCTTCTCAAAGTTCCTGGTAAACAGTTTCACCACACACTTCATGCTCTGGGCACAGGTTTAGAAAGCCCCGATGCAGGAATGAGCTAGAGTAGTGGTTCTCACCAGGTGGAACACAGTGGAATTCCATGGGAGTGAAGGCATTTTTTTTTTTTGTTTCCTCTTCATGACAGTCTGTATTTCCAAAGAGTTTGGTCTCTCAACCCCAGAGGACTGCTGTGTGTGTGTGTGTGTGTGTGTGTGTGTGTGTGTGTGTGTGTTATGCTGGGATTGAATCAAAGGGCATTCTACCTCTGAGCTATGATCCTAGCCCTTGTTACTTTTTACCTTGAAACAGGGTCATCTCCTCCTCCTCTTCTTCCTCTTCCTCCTCCTCCTTATTTTTTGCAGTACTGGGGATTGAACTCAGGGGCATTCTACCTCTGTAGCTGAGGCTGGCCATGAACTCGGAATCCTCCTGAAACAAGGAAACAAGGAAACAAGGTCTTTTTTTTTACAGTTCACTGTCCTTGAAGTTGAAACACATCTATTTAGGAGTGATTTTTACAGGGGAAACAAGAGATCATCTGTTTGACAAATAGTTTTATACATCAACTTCTCTGGACCATTGGACGCTTAGATATTTGGCTAAATGTGAATTTTGGGTGTGTCACTGAGCATGTTTGTGAATGAGACTAGCAGTTCGTGGATTCAGTAAAGTAGGTTGCCCTCATTCAGTCTATTGAGGGCAAAAATAAAACAAAAAAGAAGAGAAATTTGCTCTCTGTTGAGTTGCTTGAGCTGGAATACTGATCTTTTGCCATTGGATGAAATGTACACCATCAGCGCTGTAGTCCTCAGGCCGTCAGGCTGGAGCTAGAATTACATTGGTGGCTTTTCTGGGTCTCTAGTCTATAGGTGGCAGTTTATAGGTCTCCTCAAGCTTCCATGATATGCAAAACAATTCTCTCTCTCTCTCTCTCTCTCTCTCTCTCTCTCTCTCTCTCTCTCTCTCATTGATTCTGTTTCTCTTTTTGGTTCTGTTTCTCTGGTGAACCCTGATACACCATTTCAGGGGGGAATTAACTGGGAATCTGGCAAGATGTACTGTGTTTTGAATCACACTGAGGGTGAGAAACTTCTGTGAACAAATTCATTTCTCAAACAGATAGTCCTATCAAATGATAGCTGGAGTTGGATAGATCTAAGGGATAATCTAAGACCAACCTTATATTCTTATGAATGAAGAAACAGGTCCAGAGGAGTCTTGTCAAGATTTAAACGTAGAGACAGAATCAAGTACTATAGCAAACCTTAACACCCTAATCTGATTGTAGGCTTTCTGAGGTCAGGTACCACATGTTCTCCTGCATCTCACATTGTTTAGCTCAGTTGTGGGCATAAGCAAATTATCAGGCAAATCTTACTCATCTGCAGCAGTGATTCTCAGACTTGAGCATGCATCAGAATTACCTGGTTAAAACACAGGTTCCTGGGCCACACCCCCAGAGCTTCTGGCTTAGTAGATCTGAGGTGGGGCCCTAGAACCTACACTTCTAATAAGATCCCAGACGATGCTGAGGCTGCTAATCTGGGAATCACACTTTGAGAACCACTGAGGTAAGTGTTTTCAGGATCTATCCATTTCTAATATAATTTGAAACACTTCATTCCCAGGAAGCCTACTTTATTAGACACTAAGTGGCTACGTGAGAAATCCCAGTCTTAAAAGATACTAGTTTAAAAGTATTTAAAGTGAATAATTACCTTCAGGGTGGTCTAGGTAGAAAGATTAAATAAATTAAGTTGAGTCAATAGGAGTTTAAGCATCATTTGTTAAAGCAGTACTATTAGTTTTTCTTTTCCTAGTGGAAATTCACTTCTTGTCACATAATCCTAATTAATTATTGTATAAAGACCTGAAAACTTAAATGCACAAGGGAGTAATAATCTTATGTTTCATTAACCAGCAGCCTTGAAAGCCAGAACCAAGTGTGTAGAAAGAGCAAGAGCAAGTCCCTTCCAAGTGGCCCGAGGTCCACACTTGTGCTTCCATTTGCCACTGAGTGTGTTAATGCAAATTTACATTTACACGCTTAAGTATATCATCTCTGTCCAACACAAGCTTATTGGAGTTAACCAATCAATATGAATTTCAGGAGTTTTTGTCATTGATTTTGCAATATGCGTTGTAATTACTGAATCAATATAAAATTCTCAACTCATTAGGAGATTAGCTTTTTTTAATCATTTATATTAATGTGTTTAACCAAAGGCATTGGGGTTCCTTTTTTAAAAAAATCATTTGTTTAATCACCTACATTAGAAATGAACAGACTAAAAGTCTGTTCTATTTGCTTCTCACAAAGCACGAGCCCTGCATCTTGCTTTTGAAAGGACCTCAACGAATTGGTTGCATCATAGATCCCAAACCATGATATGAAGCCAAATAGGAATGCCAATTTGAATAACCTGATAAGGAAACAGGGCTGTGGGGCATTAATCTTATAAATATTGGCTTTGATTAACCAGTTTAATTCTGGTAGTTTTTAATTTTATATCTCACTGGTTGTTTATTTGTGATGCTTTCCCATTGGGACAGGGCAATTTCTGCTCTTATCTCTGTGAAAGAAGTATGAATAAAAGGATAAACAAATGCTTGGGTAGTTTCCTCAGTCTGGCCTTTCGTCCATTGATTTTCCAGCAGCGCAGTGGCTGCTGGAGCTGAGGAGGGCTCTGAATAGCGAGCGTATGGAAGATGCTGGTGAGTGTTAGGAGAACTAATGGGGAGAGTGGGTGCTCTAGTATTGCTATGAACCAAATCATGATGTTGGTGCTGGATATATGGAGACCCAACTGCCTGGCCTTTCAGACTCTTCCTTCCATTCCAGGAGATTTTCCCATTGCGCTGGATGATGCAGATCCTTTCCTGGCACACCATTCCTGGGCTTTTAAATGCCACCAACTATCCCTGAGCTAGCTGAGCAAAGGAGGCATTCACCCGGAAGTATGCATGGCTGAGTGGGTGTTAATGTGTTGCCCTTTTCAGCAGGGCTACATATCTTACAGGTACAACTTAACCCTTAAAAATGCAGTGATGAAGTTTTAGTCTTGGAATTTGAGTCCCCTTCATGTAAGCGGGGCTCTGATTGAGGGTGCACATCAGCTGACTGCTGGGCCCTGCTGCTTCTCTGGAAAGAGGGGCACATTGGCTGCCATCCCAGGATTCCTGTTAATAAATCAGAGTTCTCTGCCACCAGCTGCTTGGCATATTGTTTTTGTACCAGTAATGCAGTTGCCAAATTGTCAGTGTGCTGAGTTGGGGGTAGCATGGGGGCTGGTGTAATTAACCCCCTCAGTGCACCTCACCCTGGAGTGCACCCAGAGAAACTTGGCTTCAAGATAGCCCCTGTGGCAGGGGACAGGGGCTGTTGGCCTGGCCACCCTCACCAGGGAGGATGGATTAATCAGGGAAGGGCGGTTGACAGACTGGGGAGGGAGCAGCTGTTCCCAAGGATGGGAGAGAGAGATGCTGGGAAATGGCTTAGTCTCTCTACAAACATCCTCACTTTAAAGGGCCATCGTTGGAATTTAAGTAGCAATGCACATCTCTGGGGCTTTACACTCTTCCTTCTATTCTCTTCAGCTCATTTTGTTTCACAAAAGCTTTTTGAATTATTACTGGAAAGTACTTTAACCAGGAACAATTTGGGGGAGGGAAGCTAGGGACTGGAGATTGATCCCGGGGGTATTCTACTGCCAAGCTATACCTCCAACCCTGTTTTACTTTTAACTTTGAAACAGGGTGTCATTAAGTTGCTGGAAGGTCTCACTAAGTTGCCAAGGCTGGCCTCAAACCTGTGATACTTTTGTCTTGGCCTCCTAAATGCCGGAATTAGAGGTGTGCACAACACATCTAGCTTGGAACAAAATTTTAAATGACCTCTGATGCCACCACCACAAAGAACTTTATATTTGCACAGTTCTACAGAACTCCAGGTTGCAGTCATATTTATTTTATGCTCTTTTCTTTTAGTTGATAATTGAGGTAACTTCATCATTTTATACACTCTCAGAATGCCTTGTATTTTCAAGATGAGGAAGTAGGTGCAGGGCTGTGAAGCCGCCCATCGCTCTGTAGCAGCTGGTCCAGGCTACACCTCTTGTCTCACCCTGCACTGTGGCTCTTGCTGGGGATGCTTGGAGGTAGAGCAGTGTTGCTGGAGTTAGGCAGAGAGGGATGGCAAGAAGGTTTCTAGAAGACTGCTAGGTCATCAGCCATATCTGATTCTGTGCTTTTCATGAAATCATGGTAGGCAGCAGTGCTCAGAGCCTGGCTGGCATCTGCACTAGGCAGGGAGGCCCCTGGGGGCATTGGGATGACAGACCTTTGCTTTTAAAGGATTGTGGGTATCAGCAGAAACCCTAGAGAGATTCTATCCCCACTCTACCCTTGCACAGGTGAGGAAACTGAGGCTCTGGGGCAGGGAGTGACTTCCCTTCCCTCTTTTAAGAATCATATTTCTTTGTGCATTGCATGTATTGTAGGATCCATTGAGATTATAGAGAAAAGCCTATGGTACTCATTAAGGAGTCAGGTATGTTATTTAAGTTAAATCATAGTTAGTGAGCATACATTTGTTTTTTGTGGTACTGGGGATTGACCCCAAGGACATTCTATGTCTGAGCTACATCCCCTAGCCCTATTTTTTATGATTTGTTTTTGAAACAGGGTCTCACTAAATTGTGAAGGGCTTCACTAAGTAGCTGAGCCTGATTGTGAACCTGCGATTCTCCTGCCTCAGTCTCCCAATTGCTGGGATTACCAGTGTGCGCCACCATGCCTGGCAAGCACACACCTTTGACTTAAAGCAATAGTAATTTCATATGGCTCAACATGTTAGTTGGGAAAGCAAGACAGAGGTAAACAGAACTTCCAGAAGATAAGCAATAAAAACAGTTGAAGAACAATTCCAAAGGAGTATTGAAAAGCTGCCAGAAGGCATTTATCATGTAGAAAATTTCTTACTTCGAGTGAAATGGCAAAGTTGTGTTCAGGTTTATTCTCCAATATATTAAAAACATTTATCCTGGTACTTGACACATAGTAGATGCTCAGTGCACTCACTTGAACATCCTACTAATCATATTCATTTCTGGTTAGCTGTCGAGTCAGTTAAGATTCTATCTGCTGGGCGTGGTGGTGCACGCTTGTCATCCCAGCATTCGGGAGGCTGAGACCTGGAGGATCGCGGTTCACGGACAGCCTCAGCTACTTAGTGAGGCCCTCTGCAACTCAGTGAGACCCGGTTTCAACATAAAGAATAAAAAATAGGGCAGGGGGTGTAGCTTGGAGGTCAAATGCCCCTGGGTTCCATCCCCAGACCCGCAAAAAAAAAAAAAAAAAAAAAAAAGACTCTATCTGGTGGACGGGGGCAAAGTCTGACCCTAGGGACTTAAACATTAGGAACTTACTTTTTCCCATGAAGGAGCAGGAACAGGTTGTTCCTGCTAAGGTAGCTATTCAGGGATGTCATCAGGGGCCAGGCTCTTTTTCCTCATTGTCATCCTTAGCATGCAGCTTTTGTTCCCATAGTCCCAAGATGGCTGCTCCTCCTGAAGAGGTCCAAGTTCCAGGTAGGGACTATTGCAAATGGCAAAGGGCACCATGTGTTGACAGTCTTTGTTATTTTATTAGAAAAGCAAAAGGTTTTCTGGATGTCCTACCCACTAGTCTTCTGTTTGCAACCCATTAAAGTGAGTCACAGGGTCACTCTCAGCTGCAAGGGAGTCTAAAACTGGGTTCTGTTGGTGAAAAGGTGGGATGTATATTGGTAGATAATATGCACCGTCTCCATCAGCTGTTTTAAAGCAAAAAATGATTATCTAGATGAAACAAGTAGAGATTCTAATTTTGAAATCTCTGATTATAGGTTATAAGTGGATCCATGCATTTGTTTATCCATTTGTCCTGCAAATAGTCAAAGAATGTCCACCAGGTAAGGGGTGCAGGCGATGAGATGGGATTTCAAATAGGGACAAAACATACTTGACATCTGTCCCCAAGGAGCTCAAATACACACACGCAGGACAGGAGAGTTCACTGAAACCCAGGTAGTGGTAAGATCAGAATGTGCAAGAGGAAGCAAAAAGTCTGAGGAAATGAAAGAAGACATGTGGGGCAAGGGTAGGATGCTGGAGGGGACTAGGGCTTTAAGTTACCTGGGGAGGAAAGTAGCTGATCCCATAGGTCTAGGGTGGTAAAAATAAGAACCAGCACATCCAAAATGGGCATCAGCAAGGAGTGGTGATGCAGAGTGGTAATATGAATTAATATGAAACATTTAAAACTTGCCTGAGATGTGAACCTTTAAGTGTGACACCCAGGGGCACTCGAGTCACCAAATACCCTTCCTTTTCCTATTTATAGCTAGAAGAAATGTGTGAAATATATATTAGAGATGTCATTGTACAGATGAATAAATTGAGGCTCAGGAAACCCAGCCTTATTGGTTACTATCTTGCCATTTAATGTCAACATTTCTACCAGACCTGCAGTGTTCTGATTTCTGACTTTTCCTTCTTTATAAACATTCTGAGTTTATAAGCATTGAATTTTCTGTTGCCAGATTTGGTCCTGAATAGCATTCTAGTGAAATGGGTCCAGAGGGATTGTTGACCCAAAATTTACACACAAGGAGATTGAGGTTGAGAAAGATGAGAGCCACAGTGCCTCCTGACTCCCTGGTCCAGGCCCCTGTGTTCCCATTGTTCCTCTTCGGTGGACAGATTAGCCTTCTAACTGATAGCGTGTGTTATGGGGAGGCCACATCAGCTCATTGGGCTGTCTCTTTGGCAGTGAGATGTGATTCAAATGACGCTACTCAGACCACCTCCTCTTGTGGGCATGGACAAGTGAGAAGGGAAGGTTTTACACTGTGTGATTGTTATCACCTGAGTCTTCAGCCCTAGGAAGACAAGGGGCAACTGTTGACGGTACTGATTGCACCTGACACTCTTTATAATTTGTGATGATCTGGCCATGCTTGGCCACCTAAAGCGAGGGGGTGGCTCTGAGGCTGGGGAGAAGCCATTAAGGAGCTGACCAGGCACAGAGCTGGGGGCGATGATGGACTGGCCGCCAGACAGCCTGAGTGCAAACATCCATCCTATCGATTGACCTTTTGGAGAGAGAAATGGGTGCCTGATTGTCACTTGGCTGGTGAGGCTGGGCTATATGAGAGTGGTTCCTAATCAAGACAGATTCTGCTCAGGGTTCACCTCCCCCGCTGTGCCCTGGGACCAATGAGGACACTCCGAGAGGGCTATTTTCACACCACTGGCTGTGCAGTAGTGTGTCCCATGGCTTGGCAGATTTGGCCTGAAAGGAGCTCTTAGTGGAGGGGCAGGTCAGCTCTGCTCTGCCCCAGCCTGCTTCTCCCAGCTATCATCCAACATTCTCATGCTGGTCTTCATCCTGAGACTCTAGACTTCCAGGGTCTGAGTGTCCAGGTCAGTAAGGCCGTAGTGAAATTCTTCCTTTCTGTTTTCCCCCAGAAGGGTCCTGCTCTCAGCTCTGCAAGAGGCACCCCAAATTTGCTCTGGTAATCCAGTAATGCTGGTCACAAGTTTCTCAGGGCTACTTGTCTCAGTTATCTGTGATTATAAAATGGCTATGGGAATTAAAAAATTTTAACACTCACCCACCGTGGATTGAACCCAGAGGCGTTCTACCTCTGAGTTATACCCCCAGCCCTACTTTATTTTGAAACAAGGTCTCACTAAGTTGCTGAGGGCCTTGCTAAGCTGATGAGGCCGGCCTCATAACTGTGATCCTACTGTCTTAGCCTCCAAAGTACTGGGATTAGAGGTTTGTGGCACCATGCCTGGCTTCTTAATTCTTTTTGTTAGATAAAAACCTACAAAGAAAGCTGATATAAATGAATTCCAAAGTTGTGAAAGATCTCCTTTACACCATGAACAGCTTCATAGTTTCAGGACCCCATTTCCTTTTGAGTTGACAACATAATTAATATTATAATAGTAGTACTATTTTAAGGAAAGAAAAACTGGAGACTACTTAAAATATGAATTGCAAATGAAGAGATTTGGGACAGTTGGATTCAGAATAGCAGGATACAGTCAGGGTCTTTTACTACTCCTCAGGTGATATTGTAAGGCTAATGTGAATGAACATGGGTGTGAATACCTCCCAAGCAGTTCCAGCCTCATCATGGCTTATTGACAAAGGACAAGAAGCCCTCATGTATATTTCTAACCCCCACCAGGGCAGATGACACCAGGAGAGCCACATTCTGTCACTGAGAGAGGCTGAGAGCAGAAACTTCAAGGAAGGTTGCTTCCAAAGAGGAGAAATAGTGATGTAGCAGCTTCCTCTTGCAGAAGTGAAGCAGGGAGACATTACTGCTCTTGATGACCTTTTGATATTTAAAACATATTCTTGTTTGAAATAATAAGTGGGGTGATGGAAAAATGTAACCAGCTCATCTTAGTCTGTTTGCACTATGATAACAGAACACTGTAGACTGGATAGCTTAAAGAGACAGCTATTTCTCACATTTCTGGAAAATGGAAAGCTCAAGATCAAGGTGCTGGTGGACTGGTGTCTGATGAGGTCTTTCTTGCTGGTTGGCAGATATCTGCCTTCTTGCTGTGTTCTTTCTCACATGGCTAAAAGTGAGAGATCATTTCTCTCATGTTTCTTATCATGAGGGCCCTGATCTTACTCACAGGACCCACGCCTTCCTGACCTAAGTACCTCCCAAAGTTTCCACTTTCTATAACATTACTTTGGGGATTAGGCTTCAACACAAACATTCAGACCACAGCACAATCTACTGCTGGAGGAACAACATGATAGTAATACTGATGGCTTACCTTTATGAGATGCTTTAGGCAGGTATTGCACCGAATACTTTCAGAGAGTTCTCTTATTGAATCTTTACAACTTTGCCAAATAGGCACTATCATGACTTTGTGCAAAAGAGAAAACTGAGCTACAGAGAGATAAAATTGTCCTCTTTAACACAGCTAGTAGGGGTATACGCTGGATGCAAACTGCTCCTTCTGATTCCACTACATTGTACTGAGATGAGAACTGGGTGCTCTGGTCTGGTATTCTTAACCTATTTATTCTCTCAAATCTTCATATTCTTTATTTGTATGATGATGGGGTAAAGGGTATAGTCTATTAGTGGGATAGTTCTTTTATTGGTGCATTATGCCTATACATAACAGTGGGATTCATTGTTGGTGGGCTAATTATATTAATGTGCAGAAGATGAAGCTGTGAGGTTGCCCTCATAAGGCCCAAGTCTGCACATTCCTCTTTGCAGACTTCATGGTCCTACAGCCATGCTAGTTCCATTTCTTTTACACCTGCTGTTTGGGGTTCCTGCTGGGCTCCTGAGATCCAGCAGGCATTGAGAGACCCTTGAGAGCTGGATTCTTGGTTCAGCTCTGTAAATATGTAGTTGGGAAGCTTTAATAACACATATTATTGACCACATAGGCCTGTAGAGCTATTTGTGCATAAATCCATATTTAGAACACTATTGATCCATATCAGGCAGCCAAAACCATATTAATTTGAATGTGAAGATTAAAAACATTTTGCAAAAGTTGTTGCAGAGTATAAAAGAGTCGATGTTCAATTGCTAACAGCCTAATGTGCTTCACTTTCCTTTTGATGTCTCGTTTTAGCTGACTTGGCCAGTTTCTTTTCCAACTAGCTTCTTTCTTCCTCTCTCCCAGAGTGGCTACAATGGATGCTGTGGTGAGGCCCCCATTTGCTCCTGCCAGTGTTGAAATACTCTTTTTCCTACCAGCTGGGAATATTGCTGAGTGATGGCTCTCAGTTGAGTCCCTCTTCAAAAATGACCCTCAGTGAAAAAGGACCTTGTCTACCTAGTTCCAGGTTATGCCCCTTTCTAGGGACAGCTGATGATGAGTCTTCGTGGGGTATAGAGAGCTTCCTGAAGCCAGAGATCTCTATATGATGGGCAGAAGCCTTCATGAACATTGCTTCACAGTTCAGTTTCCCACTCTATCCACTAGGGCTGTACCTTCATGCTCTCTCAGCTGGCTCACAAATCTCTACCTCTGATTCTGTTTTCTGGGGAATTTGACCCAAGACACCACTCAAAACTGGAGACCATCCTTGACTCCTTTTTTATCTTCTGTTATCTTAAAAACCTAACTTTCAGCCGGGCGTGGTGGCACAGGTTTGCAGTCCCAGCATTCAGGAGGCTGAGACCTAAAGATTACACAGTTCGGGGACAGCCTCAGCTACTTAGTGAAGCTCTTTGCAGTTCAGTGAGAACTTTTTTCAAAAAATAAAAAAGACTAAAAAATAGGACTAGGGGTGTAGCTTGGAGGTAGAATGCCCCTGGGTTCTATCTCCAGTGCCAATAAATAAATAAATAAATAAATAAATAAATAAATAAATAAATACAGACTGCCGGGTGTAGTGGTGTACACTTGTAATCCCCGTGCTTGGGAGGATTGTGGTTCGTGGACAGCCTCAGCTACTTAGTGAGGCTTTTCACAACTCAGTGATACCCTGTTTCAAAAATCAAAAGACCACTTAAATTTCTTCCTTCATGAAGTGTCTATTTAGTTCACTTGCCCATTTTTAATTGGGTTATTTTTCTTAGTGCTGAGTTTCTTGAGTTCTCTGTATACTCTAGATATTAGTCCTCTATTAGAGGAGGAGGAGTTGGCAAAGTCTTCTCCCATTCTGTCGGCTCTCAATTGAGGTTCTTGATACTTTGCTTTGCTGTAGAGAAGCTCTTCAGTTTAATGAAATCCCACATATTGATCTACCTTTTAGTTTCTTGTGCCTTTGGGGTCCTGTTAAGAAAGATTTTACCTATTCCTATGTATTGCAGTGTTGGACCTATGTTCTTTTTAAGGAACCTCAAGGTCTCTGGTCTCATTGCAAAGTCTTTGATCCATCTTAAATTGACTCTTGTGCAGGGTGAGAAAGTGGGATTTATTTCCATTTTTCTGCATATGGTTAACCAGTTTTGCCAACACCATTTGTTGAACAGGCTATCTTTTTTTCCGGTGTATGTTTTGGCCCCTTTGTCAAAAATCAATTGGCTATAAGTGTGTGGATTTGTTTTTGAGTCTTCTATTTTTCTCCATTGGTCTATGTATCTGTTTTTGTGCCAGTACCACGTGTTTTTTATTACAATGGCTTTGTAGTATAGTTTAAAGTCAGGTATTGTGATTCCTCCTGCATGGTTTTTGTTGCAGAGAACTACTTTGGCTATTCTGGGGTTTTTTTTTTGTTGTTGTTCCAAATGAATTTAAGGACTGATTTTGCTATAACTATGAGGAATGACCTCGACCCAGTCAAAAATGGACAAATTAATTAAATAGACACTTCATGAAGGAAGAAATTTGAATGGCCAATAAATGTATGAAAAATGCTCAACATCATTAGCAATCAGAGAGATGCAAATCATAACTGCCCTGAGACTCCAACTAGAATGGCAATCATTCAAACCACAAACAACAACAAATGCAACAGCAAATGCTGGCTAGGATGTGGAGAAGTGGGAACTCTAATACATTGTTGGTGGGGATGCAAATTAGTGCAACCACTTTGGAAAACAGTATGGAATGGGAATGCACTTACCATATGATTCAGCAATACCACTTCTGGGTATCTACCCAAAAGAAAGGAAACCAAACTATCAAACTAATGCATGCATATCAATGTTCATACCTGCACAATTCACCATTGACAAACTATGGAACCGGCCAAGATGTCCATCAACAGATAAATGGATTACTAAAAGGTTATTTTTTTTTCATATGTGGAAGCTAGGGGGCAATCAGGATGCAAGAGGAACTTTAGATATAGAAAGAGAAACTTCCATGGAGTGATGGAGGGGTCTAAGGTAGGCGGTGGGGGAGGGAGAATTAGTGAAGGAAACACTTCCATTGATGTTATGTACATATATGAAATTATCATTGCCAATCTCAATATTCTGTATGGAGAAGGGGAGGGGGTGTGAAGGGAGCCAGGCTGGGGGAAACTCACCAAGTGCTATGTGCATACTATGTGCATATATATTCCTATCACTCTGAACTTCATTATGATGTGAGACTGCACTGCACCAATGAAAGTATGTTTTAAAAAACGGGCAAAAGACCTGAATAGAGATTTCTCAAAGAAGATATACAAACAGCCAAGAGGTATATGAAAACTGTTCAACATCATAAATCATCAGGGAAATGCAAATTAAAACCACAATGAGATGTCACCTCACACCTGTTAGAATAGCTATTATCAAAGAGACAAAAGATAACAAGGGTTGGGGGGATATGGAGAAAAGCAAACACATGTATACTGTTGGGGGGAATGTAAATTAGTATAGCCATTATGGAAAACAGCATGAAGGTTCCTCAAAAATCCAGAAGTAGAAGTACCGTATGATCCAGCAATCCCACTACTGGGAGTATATACAAAGGAAATGAAATCAGTATATTGAAGAAATATCTATACTCCCATGTTTTTTTTTTGTTTTGTTTTGTTTTGTTGTTTTGTTTTGGTGGTACTGGGGTTTCTACCTCCCTTCTACCTCCAGGCTACACTCCCAGACCTATTTTATACTTTTTTTTAAAATTTGGAAACAGGGTTTCTTAAGCCAGAGCCGCTGGCTTCGAACCTGCGCGGCTGGCTTTGAACCTGCACGATCCTCCTGTCTCCGCCTCCCAAGCACGGGGATTACAAGTGTGTGCCACCACGCCCGGCCACTCCCATGTTTTTGCAGCACTGTTTACAATAGCCAAAGTAAGGCATCTAGCTATGTGCCCATAGACAGATGTATTATACATATCACCATATTTTCTTTACACACACACATAAACACATATGTGCAATGTCACTACTACCAGCCTTAAAAAAGAAATAAATCCTATTATTTGTAACAACATACATGAATCTGGAGAACATTATGTGAAGCAAAATAAGCCAGGCTGGTTTCCAAGAGAGGGCCCCACTTTGGGTTCCAGGTGGGGCATAGCAACAGGGAACTGTAGGTAATGGCAATGTTTAGTGTCAGGCAGGATGTAGGGGACTTTGTCCACATGGAGTAGACCTGGGCAAAGGTTGGAGGTGATGATGATGATGATGATGATGATGATGATGATGGTAAATGTCTAATATTTGTTGAGCACCATGCAGAGCACCCTGCTCTGGTAGCTTTTCTATGAAAAGCATTGAACTTGTTAGATGCAGCATCTCAGGCCCCATCCCAGATATGCAGCATCAAAATCTGCATTTTATTAAGATCTCATGATGATTCATATACAAATCACAAGTAGAGAAGAACTGGTCTAGAAGATTCCAGACTTGGGACAGTGGCAGCAAGACGGATTCGAGGCACTCACAGCTAGGGCAGATGGTCCATAGGAAGGATCTGCCTTGGCCAGGGGTGGTTCAGGAGCAGAAGGTTCTGGGAGGCAGGGCTGTCATCTTGGCAGTCCTTCAGTTATTGTAAGCAGCTACCAGGCCACTTCACACCCCACCACATTTAAATTCCAGGTTAATTTCTTCATCTATGGTCTTTAGAACTGTCCCCACCTCAGTCATTCTCTGGGAAAGATGTCGATGTAGATCTTGTAGATGTATATTTAACGGAACCCAAGTTTACAACTAATTACATCAGTCTTATTAACTTCTTCATGCCAGTCAAATCCAAGGATTTTATTCGCCTGTTCTTGAAATGGCTATTTAACTAGGTAGGGATGCTACCTTTTACTTGCATTGGTAATAAATATTTTTGGTACAGATGTTAATCTTCAACTTTGTAGTTGTTTATGTATTTTTGATATTCCAATATATAATTTAATGTATCTATTTTTTTCTGATTGGCAGGGGAGCCTAAAAGGAGAGGACCATGGGAGGAATTCTGTGACCTAACACCAATGACCAGATCCATCCTCCAGGTGATGCAGAACAAGTAATCACTTTTATTAGGGCTGTCATTTCCTGAGCCAAGAGCCAGCAGCACAGAGGGCTTCCCGGGTCTCACCTGTCCAGGTTTACCACAGCATGTCTCTAGAGATTTGTCAGGTCACTGTCCTATCATGGGGGCAGATGGGCCTAGCTTGCATAGGCCTATTTTAGTTGAGCTTATGACAGATTCTTAAAATCACTGCTTTGTCTTCTCATTTGCATAGCTCACTTTAAGAAAATAAAGGTTTAATTTTACATAGTTTCAGATTTACAAAGGAATTGGAAAATGCAGTATATATTCTATATCCTGATTTCTCTATTAACATCTTATTCTATGATGGTAGACTTGTCACAACTAAGGAACCAACCTTACTATTGCAAGGATATATTACTATTAACCAGGCTCTGTGGTTTCTTTGGATTTTTAATTTCTCCTTTAATGTTCTTTTTCTGTTCCAGAATCTCATCAAGAATATCACCTTACATGTAGTTGTCATGTCTTCTTAGGCTGCCTCTGGTCTTTGACAGTTTCTTGAAGTTTTCTCTATTCTGATGACCTTGACAATTTTTTTATCTGTTGTGGTACTGGAGGCATTTACCTCAGACCTTAAATTTTTTTTTGTTTTGAAACAGTGTCTTACTAGGTTGCTAAGAGTCTTGCTAAGTTGCCGAGGCTGGTCTCGAATCTATGATCCTCCTATCTCAGCCTCTCTGGGATCATAGGCATGTCATACTGCACCCTGCGACCTTGGCAATTTAAAAAATATTTTTCTACAAAATTTGGGATTTTGTAGAATAACCTCAAACTTGAACATGTCTGATGAATGTCTCATGACTAGAGGGGTCTTACTGGTTTGGGGTGAGGAAAAGACTTCAGAGGTGAAGTGCGATTCTCATTGCATAGTTTCAGGAGCCTCTGATTCAGGACTGGTAAAACAGGATCTTGAGCACCTGGCTGAGCACAGGTTTTTCAGGCCATACACGTGTCACTTGTGTGTGTGTGTGTGTGTGTGTGTGTGTGTGTGTGTGTGTGGTACTAGAGATTGAATCCAGGGGCGTTCTATATCTGAACTACACTCCCAACCCTATTTTATTTTTTATTTTGAAATGGGGTCTCACTCAATTGCAGAGGGCCTTGCTAAATTGCTGAAGCTGGCCATGGGCTTGCGATCCTTCTGTCCCAGCCTCCTAAGCACTGGGATTAGAAATCACTTTTAACCTACTCTAAAATTTGCCTGGGAGTAGCACAAAGGTTTCCTGGCTGTACTCTCCAGAATCTGTTTGTTTCCTCTGCCTGGGAAGTCGGACGCTTGACTTTGTTCAACTTTTTGACTCCCACATCACTTGCCATTGATCCCTCAAAGAGTCAATCAATCATTTTTCGTTTACATCTGCAAAACCTTTCAAAATTCTGGGATGCAATAAATTGTAGGAAGGATATATCCATACATTCCATTTACTTACTTATCTATTCAATGTATATTTAATATCATTTTGTCTCAAGGTTTCTTCTAGGTTCTAGAAACAGGTTTTTAAAAATTACAAGCCAGAGTCCCTCTCTTAGTAGACCAGCCACATAAAAAATATGGTGGTGTACACCAGAGCCATGGAGAGGAAGGTTCTCTGATGAACTCTGTCTGGGGTAGAGTTTGGAGGCCAAGACCTCACAAGATTGGTGGCATGAGAGGTATTCACCTATAACCTTTGTTTACCTCCCTTTGACTTTTAAGGAATTTCAAATTCTGTTTCTGGGAGACTCTGCCTGAAACCTTAGCACTAACTACATACACTTGAGATACCTATCTGTAACCCAAGATGAGATCAGCTTTAGAATGAAGGGACATACTGAGCAGCAATTATACCACCTGCCTTTGTATCAAGCCGGCCCTAAGGAATGACTCCCCATCAGGAGAGAAAAACTAACCAGGTGAGGGAGCTTCCACCCAGCCCTCAGGGAATTCAGGTTTTTTCGCTGGTGAGCATTACATACGGCCTACAGGCTATAAACCACCTTAACAGGCATAATGGCTTTCACGCCTCCACCTGAAGGGGCTCATTGCAATCAGGTAACGGATCTTACAGATGCCTCTAGTGTTAACTATGGGAACACTCGCTTTATAGCACCACCTGAATGATCTACATCCTGCTCTCATCAATGGCAATTTCAGCAGCGACTCGGCGTATGTCTTTTATGCATGTGTGTCTACACAGTGCCCTAAAAACCTCCGGCACTGAGAACCTGAGAAGGGATGCATGTTGCAGCTGCTGGTCTGGAGATGGATAAATATGGGCTCTGAGCTAGATGTAGTTAAGAAATAACTCTCAGGAGTTCACACAAGTCAGAAGACTAACTTCTTTCTACTTTTGCTTACTCATTCATTCATTCATTCATCATTCATTCATTCACAAATCCTTGCTGAGCCCTCTATGCACCAAACACAATTCTGGATACTAGAAATGCAAAGGAAAAGGGAACATAAGCTCTCCTTTTCAGACCTCACAAGCGAGAGAGGAAGGCAGACACAGGGGTGTGCTGGATAGTGACAGAAACTGTTACATACCTGGATGTTTTTGCATTTGAACTCCCTCCCCAATCTACATAGTAAATACTACAATCCAGGAATCTCCCCACTTTGGAGAGATATTTTATACTACTGTCAGATAGGCATAATTAAGCCAGGAAGCCCATGGCCTTGGCATCTAGACCACCTATTTTGAATCTCGGCTCTGCCACTGAGCTGTGTGACCGTGGGAAAGTTGGCCATTCTGAGTTTCTGTTTCTTCATTCTTGAGTAGGAACAGAACCTAATAGAGCCATTGTGAGGATTAAGTGAGGCAGGATGCTCAGGTGATGAGGAATTGTGTCTGCCTGCAATGAAGGAGCTCAGGGAGGAGAATAAAGAGGGAGCTAGAGAAACTGGTGGGTCTTATAGATACACTAAGAGGAAGGGTGGACAGGGAAAGCTTCTGGTCAGGGGTAAGGTGATGATGGGGGAGTTCTTATTAGATGTAGGTAGAGCACAAGGTTGAATATTCTTATGGGCTCAAAGGGAATGGCATACCTAATCTGAGTCCCCAAGCTACCTCCCCACTGCCTGTTCACACCACTTTCTCAGTCCTCATTACTCCAGATTCTATTCCTATTAACCTTGAGTTGCTCAGCAGCCACTGAGAACTGCCCAGGGCCAGCCACTTCCTTAGCACAGCTTTAGGCAGGGAGGGTCTCAGCCTGTTCTTGCCATGATTTTATGTGAAGCAGGTTCCCTGAGATCTGTTGTGAAGGGAGTATGTTTAAGTAAGTCGTGTCTTTACCAGGCCATGGCAAATTTTATGCAAACTGAATAAGAGGCTAAAATGGGCACTGAACATCCACAGATGTCTGGGGAGCCTCCTAAGCTGGAAGCCTGAGCTTCACCCTTCGCTCCTTTGTGCCCTTTCTCAGGAGATAGCTCTCCCAATTAATGCAGGCCAGGTCAATTCTACCACCAGGTTTTCTTTCTGGAAGCACTCACTTGTCCCCATCCTCACTGCTCTGATCTGAGTTCATTACCTCTTACCTGGCTTACTACAGCCACTTCCCACCTGTGTTCCCAGCAGCCCATCTTGTCTTGTCTCCCTCATCCATTCCCCACCCCACACCCACTTTCTGCTTTCTAAAGCACAGATCTGGAAACCCCTTTCTCTCCTCCATTGTTTCCTGTCGACTTTAAAGTACAAGGCCTTCACATTATAATCTTACTCCTGCTTATTTCCCTAGCCTTGTCTCTCATTCAACTATACCCTCTTCAAATGTGTGTAAATGCATGACTCCCCTCCACACCCTGCCTCACCTCTGCCTGACCACTTGACCCGCAGGTCTCCACTGAGCTTTTGTTCGTGTGGTGGAGCCTTCACTTACCTCCTTTGCAAACCTCATTATCCCATTTTGTAATTGCCAGTCTTCTCTGAAGGACTGTGGGCTCTACGAGGGTACAGACTCTACTTGTCCATTTCTTTGTTCTCCAAGGACTACCATGATGACTGGTCCATAGAAGTTTGATGGAAGACAGGCTGAATGAATATAAGAGAAGCACTTTTGAGCTTCTTTTATATTCATTCAGTGTGAGGTCATGCGTGTAAGCTCCAGAGGTGGTCCTACAAAAAAGGGCTCGTATGTTTGTACCCTGCAGGTCTCAGAGAAATGCTCATCCAGGTCCTACAGCAGTTTAGCACCAAGTAGGCTTCTGACAAAGCAATGTCCATGTCACTCAGCAATTTTGTGACATTTAAGAAGATACAAAGATCTTGCTGTGAGTTGACTGCTTCCAAGATGAGAGACTTGGAAAGGCATCTTAATTCCAACCTCAATCTTCTGTTAGTCTGTCCTAAGTGGACGTGAAATACATCTTTAGAGATTTCCAGCTAGGCCAGGACATTTGGTTCTTGTTAAAACTTCAAACCACAGGTGAGGCTACAATTTATTATCAGGCTTAGTCTTTTGACCAAATAAGGCAATTTTCAGATCTTTCTTCTTCTCATCCCTATTCGAAATAAAAGTGTGAAAATTGAAGGTCGTATATCCAAAGTCCTGGACTTTGTACAGAGAGTAAGGCTTTTGGTGGAAGAGGGGCTTTGCTGGCAGATAGTGGAATTTGGTGGGGGGGTCTCTAAAAGTGGAAATGGGAAGATGTCAAAAATAAGCTTTGCTTATATTACAGTTTTTCTCCATATCGGCTCTGAGCCCATTGTGGTTTGGGCTCTGTTTTCCATTTCCTTTAACATTCTGCTTCTCATAATCAACAAAGGACTAGTTCTAATTTCACGTTCCCATGTGTATCTGTTAAGAATGTCTCTAGCCACAGGAAACAGAACCCTCCCTCCTCAACTACCCAGTGGCTCAAAGAGTCATTTATTGAGCATTGCAGGCAATCTGGAGTCAGGAGGGAGACCATTCTAGTCTTTCTCTTTCTGGTGATGCATGAGAATCATAACCCTAAGCTCCTTGTGCCTGTCCCTTTCTACCCACTGTGTGGTGCATTTTGGTTTTCATGCTTGCTTCTGGTGGCCACAGAGTATATACACTGTGCTCTGAATTTCACATCTTCACAATAGTAACCCCTGGATAGCAGCCATGGGTGGAAGGAGGGCTTAGCTAGGAGGAAGAACACTCCCGAAGCTCCCTTACAGACTTCCCCTTACATCTCCTTGGTGGCCACTGGGCCACATGAATATGGGAATATGTGCATTCAATAGCTAGGGAAATTGAGATATCCTGGCCAGGTCAGACTGAGCTTGGCTGATGATCAGAGGTCAGGCACTCTGCTGCCTGGATAAATAATTTGTTCTAACAGCAAAAAGAAGGGAAGAGCTATCAGATAGGTGATGGGCAGTCTTTATCATTCCACTTAACCTCCATCCTATTCCATCTGAATTCTTGGCTCTCAGCTGTTAGTTGTTGGTGGGCATGGTTTAACTTCATAGAGATCTTGTGAGATCACTAATTAACCTACTCTCTCCCTTTGAGATGAGCTTAGACAATCTACTGAGGTGCTCTGAGGATGAAATTCAGAAAGAAACTGGAAGTAGGGTGAAGATGGACCCAATAATGTCAAGGAATTCGGCAGAGAGGAAAACATCAATCTCTCAATCCAGATTGTGTTATGGACTCTGGTTGCCCACAAGGAGACATTCTCTAGTACACAGGAAGGAACTGAGGATTCCTGCTGATTCAACTTCACTCACAGCTCTCATCTATCTCTACAGCAACCTCCTCCGAGATGGGGATGCTCTTCTGTGCTCACATAACAGTTAAAGACACCAAGGAACAAGTCTGTTAACTGGCCCTCCTAAGACCACACAGAATCCTGGTTTGCCTGTTCTTCTCTCCACATATCTCTCATTCAAAGAGAAATTCAAACATAGGTCCTCCAGAAAGTGGGGAAATAGAAAAATCATTCCTACGTGAGATGCTCCTGCCCAGCATACAAGGCCCAATTCAGATATCTTTCTCTCCAGGATACTTTTCATGACCTTCCTTCCCCTTAATGCACTGATCCACCCCCCATCCTCAGGGGTCTACATTGTCCCCTCACTGTAAATATAGGACTTGCTCTTTCATGGTGTGCTTCATCTGTTGGCTTGGTCTTTTGATTCATGCTTGAGGGTGAGAGCAGTAACATTTGAAACAATCATATAATTGTTTTACTCTGCTATGTTTCAAAAAGGATATATAAAAACATATGATGCAATATTTCTATAAATCAGTAAATGAGAACACCTGGCTTCTGAATACTCCAAATGAGTACATACTTGGGCCATGAATTGACTCTGAGGTACCTGGCCGGCCACGCAGAGAAGGTGACATGATGTCTTACAGAGTTTATGATGTCTATCAAATGAGATCAAGCCAGTCACAGTGGAAAAAAAAAGAACAAGCTTTCCTGGCATAGAGGCCTGAAAGAAGTGCCTGTGAATTATCTTGAAGAATATAGTAGATGATAGCCAGGTATGGTGGCGCATGCTTGTAATCCCCACGCTTGGGAGGCGGAGACAGGAGGATCATGCTGGTTCGAAGCCAGCCTTGCTGACTTAAGACACCCTGTTTCCAAATAAAATATAAAATAGCTCTGGGAGTGTATCCTGGAGATAGAAGGGTTTCCAGGAACCCTAGTACCACCAAAAAAAAAAAAAAAGAATATAGTAGATGATAATCTCAGACATATCTCTTGTTTTGCATTTTTGATACTGGAGTTTGAACCCAGGTGAATTCTACCTTCAAGATACCTTCTTTGACCCTATTTCATTTTTCATTTTGAAACAGGGTCTTGCGAAGTTCCCGAGGGTCTTTGTAAGTTGCTGAGGTTGGCCTTGAACTTCTGATTCTCCTGTTTCAGCTTCCCAAATATTGGAATTATGGGTGTGTGCCACCACATCTGGCTCAGCCGTGTCTTTTTAGTAGAACAATGGGGACGAATCTTTGAATGGTGCTGAATAATAGTTGATGACCAACACCTCAATTCATTATAGTTAGAACATTTCCACAATGACACCAAAGCAAGCAGTCCATGTACCCTGGTTGCTGAAGATTCATATCATTCCAGGTAAATATTTTAGAATATCTGAAGCAGCGTCCTGAAGATGGCCTTTCTGGACCTATGGACCTTTGGTGATATATGCAAAGTTTAAATGCATATTTATACACATCTTTCTGGGATGAGGGTGCATAATTTTCCCCTTGACATTCAGAACCATTCAATTAGAGAAATGGGTACACCACATTTCCATAGATTATTTCTTAAGGAAGAAATAATCTTCTTCTCAAGGAAGCTACCATTCTTTTGCTATTTTATTTTATTTTATTTATTTTTATTTTTTGGTGGTACTGGGGTTCCTGGAAGCCCTTCTACCTCCGGGCTACACTCCCAGACCTACTTTTACATTTTTGTTTGGAAACAGGGTCTCCTAAGCCAGTGCGCACGGCTGGCTTCGAACCTGCGCGATCCTCCTGTCTCTGCCTCCCAAGCGCGGGGATTACAAGCGTGCACCACCACGCCCGGCTCTTTTGCTATTTTATTTGGCCATGAGTTTGGGGTGGTACCATTTGATGGGTTCATGGATCAGATATCTGGTGCTACAGATGAAAGAAGCCACTTGAGTTGGGCTGGAGTTTATATCTCCCAATGAGTGTTGAGCTGCTAGATCAGCATGCACATTTGAGTGGAAGCCAGAGCTGGTTCACTAAGCATCTGTGGAAGAAAGGGCCATACCCTATTAGAAGTGACAAAAATCAGAACAACCAAGCAGTCATCAAAGGCATTGAACATGGAGTTCTGTGGACTCAGTTGCTATCCAGTGCATAACTGGAACCTGCAGAAAAGGAAGAGAGATGGATGCTCCTAAGGGTAGTGTATCCATGATCCTCATTGCTCCTAATCAGATGCATTAATCAGAGTCAGTAAAGAAATTCTAATCAAAAGATGCCCCACCTCTAAAGAATCTTCTCTCTTTCTTTTCAATTTTTGTTTGTATTCTGATTAATGTTTTTTTTTCTCTGAATAGAGATGAAAAAAGCCAGTATCTGAATGAGGCTAGTAAGGTGATTAGATGTTGTTATGGAAAGGGTAGGAGGAGATGAAATCACTGGTCTCTGGGTATGCTCAGCAAGGCATTCCTTGGTTATCAGAGCATCACTGACTGCTTCTATAGTTGCAAGGGGCCACCTCCGGTGTGGTGAGGAGGGAGTCCCTTAGTTCAGTACTGATTACAGGAAATTGAGAAGTCAGTCATTTCCAATATAGCAACACTCAGGGGGGCTGTATCTAATGCAAACCTCATATTTTTCAATCAATCAGCATATGTGTATTGATCGCCTACTACGTGCAAGGAAGACTCTTGAGAAGTAGCAGATGTACAGTATGGCTCAGCAAAGCTTCCACGAAGCTTTCCTGTGGTTGCAGCATGACAGGCACAGTTTCCCTAACTGTAACATGACCTCCAGTAATCGGAAGATCTTGGTAAAGTGAGGATTCAGATTCAGGAGGTTTGAATTGGTACTTGAGAGTCTGTTTTTAATGAGCTGGAGCAAGGGACACATTTTGAGTTGCCTGGTGAAAAACTACAGATCAACCTGAGTGAGGAACTGAGAAACATGGGCTCTCAAGGAAGCTGCCACACTAACCAGCTAAGTGACCTTGACCAAATCACTTTATCATAAGTGTCCATTTGTTTTTACATAGAACCAAGGAGTCTCTTTGATTAGGTTTTGGCTGCATGGCTCCTCCAAGGGCACAGCTGTCATGGATGACAGATGAATGGCACCTTCTAGAGTTGCACAGGATGCAACCTGTTCACATAGAGCTCTGTACACAGGACTCCTGAAAGGGCTGGATGGGACAGTAGAGCTCAACCTTGGCTGCATATTGTCATCATCTGGGGGTTGAATCCAGGGCCTTGTGCATGCTAGGCAAGCCCTTTAGCCCTAAGCTACAACCTTGGCCTTCATCTGCTGAGTTTTTAAAATGCTAATACCTGAGTCCCTCTGTGGTGGTTTTGAAATAATAGTTCCATAATGGGACTTGGGCATTGGCATCATTTGGGGGGAGGTCACAGTGGACTTTATTGATGGTGCATGATAATGGGAATCCCTAAGGGCTTCCCATTCCCCAGGGGGTCTAAGTGGGAACTGGGAGAGGGGAGACTTTCAGTGTGTTGAGAGAAACCAGGGGCTTTCCAGAAGCTGAGGGCTTCTCTCTCTTCCTTTCATGTTTCTGCTGGGGCGGATAGTCCAGGGGCTCTTACTCCTTTGGAGGTCCACCACACTGTTGTTGTAGCCAAATTTATTATTATACCAGGAAATGAGTTTGATAAAGTGGCCACTGCGGGCAATGTCAGCCCCAGCACCAAAGGTGGAAGAGTAGGTGTCACTTTGAAAGTGACAGGAGACAAAGTGATCTTCAGTGCAGCCATGGATGCCTGCTTCACCACCTTCTTGATGTCATTATATTTGGAATCTTTCTCCAGGTAGCACTTCAGATTCATAACCAACACATTATGGGTGGACATATATAGAAGGTCATGCCAGTGAGCTTTTCAGTTAGCTCAAGGATGATCTTACCCATAGCTTTAGCAAGGATGATGCTCCCACCAGTTTCCTAGAAAGGATATCCATGGTCTTTTGAGTGGCAGTGATCTCATGGATGGTGGTCATGAGTCCCTCCATGGTGCCAAAGTTGCCAGGGATGACGTTGGCCAGTGGGGCTAAGCAGTTGATGGTACCAGGAGGCATTGCTGATGGTCTTGAGGGAATTTTCTGTATTTCTCATGGTTCACACCCATCATGACGATGTATCAGCAGAAGGGGCAGAGGTGATTATCCTTTTACTAGGGCCCTTCAGATGAACCCCAGCCTCTCCATGGTAATGAACACTGCTGAAGACTCTACCACATATTCCACACCTCTTGATACTGTGGGATTTTCCTCCTGGAAGATGGAGATGAGCTTTCTATTGATGACAAGTTTCTGATTCTCAGCCTGACTGTGTCATGAATAGAATCATACTGGAACATGTCGACTATATAGTTGAGGTCAGTGAAGGGGTCATTGGTGGTAACAATATCCATTTTGCCAAAGATAGAAGCATCCTTGGTGACTGGGCACCCAATACATCCAAAGCCATTCATTCCAACCTTCACAATGGTGTCTCAGGGATGAGACTGACATGACACAAGAATTTGCACCTGTCTTACAAACAGGAAGGAGCAGAGAGCCTGGCGTCATTTTTTAATGTTTCCCAGAGATGAGATGATTCTTAAGGCCTACCCCACAGATCAAAGATCTGTGATCTTCTCTGTGATTCTGAGACTGCCCATAGAAACCCCCGGACTGATAAACTCTAGAAGGCAGAGAAGGGAGGGATTAATGCAGAGTGAGAGGTCTAGAGCTTTCCTGGAAGATGTTGGAAGGTGTAAATGAAGTGATTAGAAGGAAGAAGTCCTTCCAGGTAGAGCCATGTGTGCATGGGTGCAGAAAAAGGAACACATGTTCCTGTGGCTTCTATTCATGTAACACATTTCTATCTGGGCTGACACTGAGGAAAGAACTGGGAAGAGACAAATGAATAGTCATCTTTAAGAATCTATAATCACAAAAATAGTGAGGGCTTGCTTGGGATAGAAGACAAGGGGGGCAATGAGGCATGTGACAGAGGCCTCTGCCTCATATTATGGGGGCCTAGGAAGAGGTAACAAAGCTGAGAAAAATAGAGTGGGAAGGAGGAACCCTCCTGTCCTGGGTACTTCATCTCAGGCTTTGTGGAGTCCCTGTGGTCCAGCTCAACTGGATCCTGTGAATGGAGATAGGAAGGGAAGAGGGGGACAGGGCTGCACCTGCTGTATCCCTGATGAAGGGTCACACCTAATTAGCACTGGCTGCCTAAATTTGCTGCTCACTGGTCTTAAACTAGACGGTCCTAAGGATGCCATGCATTGGTGGAGACTGCAGCTCATAGGCATGGTTCTTTTAAGCCTGAAAGGCACTTCCTGATTTATCTTTCTTGCCAAACTAGCCTTTCACCCAAATCTGTCTTCCTCTATTCTCAACATCCTGTCTTTTAGGTCTTGGGTTGGAGACTGTGGCCATGAGTTCTAGAGGGGCCACCTGGGGCTTGGGAATGTGTGTCCTCCTCACCAAACCCTGCTTCAGGCCCCACTCCACACAAACTCCACTCTCCATGGGCACATTAACTAAAATGAATCCTGCTGGCTTCCGAGCGAAGGTGGTCTCCCAAATCCATGCGAGGAGAGTGATTGATGGCGCTGCTAAGGCGGGAGACAAAGAAGCCCTCTCTGGTTTTTGTATTAATGCTGGGTTATCTCCCACAGTATTGATTTTTTGTTTGGCTTTTGAAATTTCTCTTCTCTGTTTCTGAGCCATTTCTATAAAAATGAAGGAGGAGGTGAGGGATGATGGCGCCTGGGTTGACAAGCTTTGCTGACTTGCAGTATTAGCTGCTATTTTCCATTAGGTATTTCTGAGACTGTCAACTGCCTCTTCTGGGCAGAAATATATTTAAAATATGGCATGAAAAGGTCCCTGTGTGTCAATAGTAAGAGCCTGCCACCAAGTTTAGTCACTGGATTTAATCTTCCCATCCTTAGCACTTAGGTTTCCTTCAGAGGGACAACAGAGATTTTGATGGACTTCACCCTGCCCTTCCTGGTTCTCCTCTTTACTTCCACAAAGACAGCTCATCTTCTGCAAAAAATGCCAAAGGATGAAGTTGGGCTTGGGGACTCTCAACCTCCCTTCCTCAACTTTGTTTCCTCTCAAAGTTGTTCCATTCTTGCCTCTCCACCCATCTTTTCCTGCTCTCAAGACTGCCATGAACCCTTGGGTGTTAGTGGATTAAAATGGCTTAGAATGGGACCCTCACTCATGGCAATTTGTCATTTTAGGTCTCATGGCTCAAGGTTGTCAAGTTGCAAACAGTGGAATTACATATAGCCTGCAGCTGAGAGAGGAGGTTTTAAAGAAAGGTGAGAATATAATATTTTCTGAAATCTGAGAGTCATCCCACCTTTGTTTTTGCTGGGAATGTCTCTTCTGGTTGCAGGGCAAATTGATCAATGCAGGTAGCATGGCTGCATCTAGCAAGCTGAGGCCTTTCTTCATTCCTTTCTTTCTACCAACCAGTATTTAAATTGAATTAAGGACCCATTTGCATACAATGTTACTATGGACCCACAAACCTTACTTTGCAGGCACGTATTTCTTTCTTTCTATGTTCATTTTTTATTCCACAGAGAAGTGACAGACATTGCTAAAGCTAGGGATGCATGGGTGGCCAAGAGAATCAGTCCTTGTCCTTATGGGGCTGTCCAGGCTACAGATCTAGGAGTCCTCCTTATCTCCTCTCCCTTTCCAACACTAGCACATCCAGTTATCTTTTCCTGTCTCCTTGCCTTTGATCATGACCCTTCTAATCTATATCTACTAGAACAGTGTTTATTATATGCTGTAGGTCCACAATACATGTAGGCCTATCTAATCCCCACCATACCCCTGAAACATCAGACCCTTCTCTTTCTCAGGAGGATCAGGTGTTTCCTTCATGACTTTCTATTTTCTGCAGAGTGAAATCAGAATGTCTTTGAATGGCAGATGCAGAATTCATTATTTGATCCCTGCTAAAATGCCCAAACTCATCTTCTGTGATTTTCTCCTGTATTGGTCAGGGTACTCCAGAGAAACAGAAGCAATAGAAAATATATCTATCAATTAATTTATTATAAAGAATTGGCTTGCTAGGAATGATGGTGTGTGTCTGTAACTCCAGTACTTAGGAGGTTGAAACAGGAAGATTGCAGGTTCAAGGACACGTTCAGTAACTAGTAAGACTTTCAGCAACCTAGAAAGACCTTGTTTTAAAACAAAAAAATAAAAAATGGCTGGGGTGTAGCTCAGAGGTAGAGTGCCTCTAGGTTCAACCCCAGTACCACATAGACACAAAACAAAAAACAGACATCATTGGCTTATGCAGTTAGAGACTATAATAGAAGTTAAAATCTACAGCAGGAGACCCAGAAAAAACCAATGGTGCAGATTAAGTATGAAGGCAATTTATTGGAGAATTTTCTCTTGCTTGGGAAAACTTATTTTTTTTTGTTCTAGTCAAGGCTTCATTTGATTGGATGAGGCCTATCTACACTTTGAAGGGCAATCTAGTTTACCCAAAGCTCACCAATTAAGTGTTAATCTTATCCAAAAATATCATCTTCTGCTGTAGATTTTGGCCTCCATTAGCATCTTTAATTGCATGAGCCAATGAGTCCTGTTTTTTTTGTATTGTTTTGGGTGTGCGATGTATTGCAGTTGAACCTAGGGATACTCTACCTCTTCTGTATGACATTAAGCATCATAATTTATTTGCACTTTATGTTTTGGCAAGATTATCTCTCTTTTTTATTGATGCATTGTAATCATACATCATGATGAAGTTCAGGGTGATAGAGGCATACATGCACACAGCACTCCGTGAGCCCTCGTCCAGCTCCCGCCCTACGCTCTCACCATCCCGGTGCACAACACTGTGATTGGCATTGAGAAATTTGTGTATGTACATCATGTCCATCATCATGTCCACTGAAGTGTTTCCTTCATGAAGTCTCCCTTCCCCTCCCTGAGGGAGGATGTGGAAAAGTAGAAACTCTGATACATTGTTGGTGGGATTGCAAATTAGTGCAATCACTTTGGAAATCAGTGTGGAGTGTCCTCAGAAGAATGGGAATGAATCAACCATATGACCCAGCTATAGCATTCTTGGGTATCTATCCAAAAAAATTAAAATCAAACTATCACAGTGACACATGCATATCTGTGTTTATAGTAGCTCAATTCACAATAGCCAAGCTATGGAACTAGCCTAGGTATCCATCAACAGATGAATGAGTTACAAAGTTATGGGATATACATCTTTTTTATCTTTCAAAAATAGTATACCAACCTGCCTCTGTGTCCTTGCACATACTGTTCCCACTTTCTGGCTTACTTTCCCCCTTATTTCCACTCAGCAGACATCCTCCCACCAATCCAGCTTCAGCTGAAAACATCTCTTGGTGGCTTCTTCTTGAATGGTCACAGACAGATTGGGTGCATTGTGTTTATGCTCTCACTCTATTTTGTACTTAGATTCTATCATTTGTCATGAGTGTTGGTTGGTGTATCATCCTTCCCTCTGGGACATATCTTCATATTTGTCTAACTCAAGTCCTATGGTGGGTTGGAAAAGATCTCTTGGGATTATAGCCTTAACCAGCAATCTTATAATCACCATGGCATCTCATTTTAGTCACTTACTTAAAATGAGAAGATCAAGCAAGTAGGGCAGTGATCACTAATTACTTACTCTGATAGTGATTTTCACCTTATTTCAGAGTTATAGAGCTTCAGTGGAGCCCATTGCCACCTAGAAGTCAAACTACATTTCCCAGCGGCCTGTGCAGTTACATGTGGCCACCTGAGTAAATCATGGCCAATAGTATGTGATTGGAGGGTCCTCACTTCCTTTACCATCTGTCAGAGATCAAATCTTGGACCATGAAAATATGGATTGGAGACCTGGAAATGGTCTGCAAAAAATGACTGTGGACCCAACACATCTGTCTTTCCGAGAAGAGCCCCACTATTCTCTTTAGCCTACTATGCTTGGAATCTTTGTTCCCTGCAGTTAAGTCTATATTCCTGAGGAAAAACATCTTTAGAAGTGCTTTCTAAACTCTTCAATGGAACCCAGAAGCCACCATGGAGACAAGGGATTGAGAGGGCAGAGCTAGACTTCCTTGGCCACTCTCATCTCAACCTCATGGTGGCTTTTCTACTTTTGTATATTTTACGTGTTGATTTGGAATTCATTTAAAGATGAGAGGACTAGAAAATCTCCAAAGTCTCATCCATTTTGGACAGTCTAAGAATCTGTCCATGTAGATGACCAAATTGAAAACAGAAGCAGTTCTTTGAGGAGGAGCAGGATGTCTCCATTATGTATACACAGAAACACATGGACACGATGGCCACAGACTGCTCCTGACAGTGCAGTGTGGGCACTGTGGTGGGGTTAGAGAAGATCTCTGTCTCCTTGGTCTCTGTCTACTGCATGCCTCAGCAGTGATGTCTCATTTCCTGTCATCCAGTCCTCCCCATTCCAGAGCCAGGCAGGTGGCAAGTATTTAGAGAATCCTAGTTGAATCTGCTGAATGAACACTGGACTGAATGAGCCATTTCTGACCACGCCACACTAACTTTTCCACATTAAATGCTCTCGCTGGCTGACTTGAAAGAGCTGTGGGTTTGTTTCTTGGCAGCTCTGCAGTGAGGCCTATTTCTTCCCAGCTGTAACCCAGGAGTCTTTGTGGTGGGCTGGAAATTCTTCTCAGTCCCATTGCTGAGATGGCAAATATAATAAACAGGCTGGATCTGTGGTGGCCACACCTATGTGGTACATGAGCATGCACCTTCAATTCATCATCAGCTCCTGGCCCAGGCTGGCGTCGTTCTGCCCAGGAGTTCACCAAGAGAAGGTGCTTGCTGTGGAAGGTGATAAATTTAGAACACTGGGCAGTTGGGAGGCTGCAGTCATCAGCAGCCGAAGTGGGCAGGGAAGAGCTGATGGTCAATGCTGGACTTTCAAAGAAGTTGCCAACTCTTCAATGGCTGTGGCTTTCATCAGATGCTATTATTAGTCCTTTTATAGAGATGAGCAAGCAGAGGCACAGAGAAGTTCAGTAGCTTTCTCGTCATTTCCCAGCCTGAAAGCAACCATCCGCTTCTAGTCCTTAACCCCTATTTATTTGCCAGTCTGGCAAGTGCAGAAGTGTTTTGAGACTGTACGATGAAATCCACGGGGTATTGCTAATCTTCCAGAAAGCCTGTGGCAGTACGTACTCCTCACTCCCATCTATGAGTTAAGACTTATTTCTTGGGTCCCATTTATGTAGCATGGATGCAGCAGGTGTGAGAGCAGGTGTGCACGTGTGTGTGAGAGAGCAGGTGTGCATGAATTCATGTGTGCACAAACCTATGTGAGGACACACACCTCTGCTGCCTCCATAGCTGCCATTTCCACTGAAGGAAAGCCGGCACTTCCCCCACCCCATGGTGCCTCATCTTTCGAGTTTTGTGCCTATCACCCACACAGTGGAGCACCTGTCTCAAAAGACAGCTTGTAGGGGATCTGGAAGGGATAGAAGATGAGGAGGGCAGTCTAAGCCTAGTTGCCCCAGGGATGTGGGGGTGGTCCTAGGAGATGTGCTCTGGCCCTAATTCCCACCCTGGGGCACTATGTAGTCCCGTCCATCAGTTCTATAGGAGAGAGGTGGGCCAATGCCAGGGGCATAGGGAGTCAGATCATGTGGGCTCTGACCTGGAGCCAGCCTCCATTTGTCGTTTTTGGTGACACTTTTTTTTTTTTTTTCTGCCACAGCCTTTCTCTTTCAGCGGAGGGACAGAGTGAAGGAGGGGAGGGTAAGGAAGTGCAGCTTCAAGAATCTTCCAGGCCAGAGAGGTTGGTGAAATGGAGATGAGATCCAGATCAGGATCAAGGACCAGGGCCAGACTTAGCAAAATTAAATGGGGAGGAGCCAACCCAAGCACCCACCCATGAAATGCTGGGAAACTTCCCTTTTCTGTGTCCCAGTTTGAGGTTTACGTGACTTAGAGCAGGGCTTGGCCTTAGCAACAATTCAATGAGGGGCAGCTGCTGTTGTCTTATTACTCCATTTAAGGCTCTGCCCTTAACCCTCCATGGGACTGTGAGGAAGGAGGTTCCAGCTCTGTATATTTCAGCCTACTATCAGGCTGCATTAGTTCCCCAGCCCCTCTGAGGCATAACTATATAGAATGCCAGTAATTTCTCCCTATAAGCTCAGATACACAGATGCACCCCATATGAGGAACAAGAAGGAAACAAGAGGAAGTGGTCATGTTATGACCTTGAAAGGCCCTTCAACCCTCTAACCCTTGCAGGAAGAGTCGGTTGGCTTTTGAAATGTCTGCTAGTTTTCCCAGTTCCCCCAGTTCAGCCTCATCACTTATCTCTCTTCCTAGGGCACTGCTTATAGCCAGTGGTATTCGCCTTGCCATTTACTGTCAAAATAGTCACACCCACTTGCACCCCTATGAGAGCAGGTCAGAGTTCTTGTGGTAGTATATCCTTGACAACACTAAGCACTGGGCTCTTTAATTCTGTCCAGTCTGAAAGATTTATGGGCATTAACTGGTATTTCACTGTCATTTTTTATTAAAATTTCCCTAATTATTACTGAGGTTGGACGTCTTCTCATGAGTAGTAATCATTCTTTTTGTGTGTGTGCATGGTGTTTCATTTACATTGACCATTTTGCTATTGGGCTCTCTCTTTTTCTAATACGTTTGTGCCAATTCTTACAGTTCTCAGAGATTCTGGCTACTTTTCTCTCTCTTTTTTAATCACAGGGTTATAGATCTCGGTTTCTAGGTTGCAGCTTAACATTTCCTCTTTGGTTAGGGCATGCATGTGATCATTTTAAGGTACTTCAGTCTATCAGATGTTTTAAGATTTTGTTTTTCATATTTTGCTCAGGAAATTCTTTTAAACTGGTAACATACAGATATATCTTTAAAGTATTTTTCTTTTCTGGAAAGTTTTAGAGCTTTGTTATTTTACATTTGGTTCTTTAAAACCAAAAGTACAGCCGGGCGTGTTGGCATATGCTTGTAATCCCTGTGCTTGGGAGGTGGAGACAGGAGGATCGCGCGGGTTCATAGCCTCGCTGGCTTAAGAGACCCTGTTTCCAAATAAATATAAAATATAAAATTGGTCTGGGAGTGTAGCCTGGAGGTAGAAGGGCTTTCAGGAACCCCAGTACCACCAAAAAATAAAAATAAATAAATAAATAAAACCACAAGTACAGTCTGAATGTATGCCATTTTCAATATGTTCCACATAAAAATAAAAAATAAAGAAAGTTAAAAAATGAAATATTTTGCTTTAAGATAAAAATGCGTAATATATTTTCTATATTTTATTATTATTATTATTATTATTATTATTATTATTATTATTATTTTGTGATACTGGGGGTGGAACCCAGAGGCTTTCTACCTCCAGGCTATACTCCCAGACCTTTTTTATATTTTATTTGGAAACAGGGTCTCACTAAGTTGCTGAGAGCCTCACTAAGTAGCTGAGGCTGGCTTCGAACCTGTGTGATCCTCCTGTCTCAGCTTCCCAAGCGCGGGGATTACAAGCGTGCACCACCACGCCCGGCTTATTTTCTATATTATATGAGGCAGAAATTTAATTTTGTTTCTTCTGTATGAGTGGCCAGTTGTATCAGTAGTGTTCCCCTCCTTGACATTACATGTGACAAAACGAAGGTCCAAAGAGGTAGAAGGATTTACCCAAGTTCACACAATTGCGACAGGGAATATGTTTTTAAAACTCTCAACCCAGTGTTCCAGTACAATCATACTTCTGTGCCATAAAATTCCATCTTGGTCTATTTTCTACTATTCTTATATGAAAATGTACAAATCTTGTTTTAAATTTCTTAAAAGTAGGAGTTCTTACCTTCTCATCACCTCTAAGTACTTAGTGCAAGGCCAAATATTTGATTACTGAATTCAGGAGGCTGATTTCAAAATGACTCGTTCTTTTTAATTCCGCTCTTTGATTCATCTCATGTAGGTGTTTATATTTAGATGTATCCGTTCATTCGACAAACATTCACTGAACACCTACTGTGTGCCAGGCACTGAACTAGCTGCTGGAGATTAAAAGAGAAGGAAATTGTATTCCCTCCTGTCAAGAAACTTAAGAGTGTGGTGGGAAAGATAGAAAGTCAACAGAAGCAGTCAGGTTGTGGGGTTAAGTAGTATAAAATGGGAATTGGGATGGAGGTAAAATCCAGCTCCAAACCAGGAAGGCCCCCTGGCAGAGGAGACACCACTTGAGGCAACTCTCTCAGAATGAAAAGGGGTGACTCACTTACCAGGGATGGAGAGGGGACAATATTCAGAAGTGGCATGCTGGGCAGAGACAGAGGTCTCGGGCATCTGGCTGATGTTTGCTGAGACCTGAGGATACGGTAATGAAACAGTGGATTCACATTTGTTCATCTTTAGAAGTCCAAGGCCCTTGCCTCCTGAGCGAGTCTAGCCTAACTCAGGACAGCTCCCAAATGCTGCCTGTCTTGTCATTGATTAAACCATGAAGATTGAGGGGCTCTATTTCGTAATTTCCCCCTGGCTAAAGTGGGCTTCGACTTCCTGTTGAGGTATATGGCTTTCACCTTATTTCATGGTTGTAAATTGACATTCCCATTCTTGCCATCATTTCTGTTGCCAGTGCTATTATCGTGGGCCTCTTTTTTTTTTAAAAAAAAATAGTATCCATAGCAGCTTTACTCATAGTTAAACACTGGAAATAACACTCATCCATTAACAAAAGAGCAAGTAAACAAATTTTGGTATATCTACACAATAAAAATACTAATCTTGAGTAAAAGAAAATCTACTAATGATTAGCACAACGAGGTGAATGAATATCAAAAGCATCTTTTAGTATAAAATAAAGATAGACAAAATACTAGATAATGTGTAATCATAATTAAATAAAACTCTAAAACAGACAAAACTAATCTATGGCTTAAAAATGATTACAGCAGTTTCCTTTGGGAAATGAGATTATATACAAAAGCATCTGAGGTACTTTTAGTGTGATACTAGTATTCCATATCTTTTTTTTTTGGTGCATTGTAATCATATATCACATTGGAATACAAGACTTGAGAGGAGATACAAGCACACATCATCCAATTAGCCCTCATCCAGCCCTCATCCCATTCACTCCCCCTCCCTGGATCCCATGCTTGTTTGGTGGATAACTTTGATACATTTGTTTATGTACCTCCTGCATTTTAAAGAGGCTCCACCCTCCCCTATTCCATACCCTCTGATTGGTCACCTTAATTGCTTCACTATAGGGCCTTTTCTATAGTTCGACCTCTTCCTGTTGCCCCTTTCCTCCTAGTTATTGCTGACTAGGGGAAGTATCTGGTTTTTATTTTCTGCGATATTTCTCTGTGCATGCCGCGTTGCAAGTACCGATCCCACTCTTGACAGCCCCAGTAGTGGCCTGGCTACCCGGTGGACTGATCCAGACCTTGCTGGTTCAAGCAGCAGCCTTGCCTCATGAGAGGCCCCGATTCTGGTCTCACTGGCCCCGACACCGGCCTAACCCCTCAGCTGGCTCTGATCCCGGCCTTGGTGGCCCCAGCACTGGCTTGGCCTCAAGGCAGGCTCCGATCCCGGCCTCAGAGGGCTCGGTAGCAGCCTTGCCTCACAGAAGACTCCGATGTCGGCTGCTGGCTCGTGGGCCTTTTTCATGCAGCCAGAATAACATATGAGACACCAGCCTGGAGTGACAGTATGCCTGACATACACAGAAATAGTCCAGCTCATGTTATTTGCAAAAGAATTATCCCCTGGAGGTGATTTTTAATTTGGGGGTTTGCTGCAAAATGGAAACCTGACCAAGACTACTTTGCAACCCAAATGTTTGTCTTACAATCAATTATCACAATGAGACTGAATGGGTATTGTTGCAAGTCTTCTCAGGCTCTCTCCTTTCATGGGTCAAGTCCAAGTTACTTCCATTATTGGGAAAAGCCAGGGTCAAATGAGCAGTTTAATTTGCTAGTGGGGGGAAGGAAGGCAGGAGAAAAGGTTATCACATCCAGTTAAAGAAAAGCACAAAATGTGGGAAGAGGGAGCTTAAATTAGAGGTAGCTACGTCGGCTGGGCAGAAAGTGGTGTGTTGGTGGTTATTTATAAGAAATTAATAATTCAGCCCCAGGGTAAGACTAGAGCTTATGTTTTAAGATGCAAACTTTCATAAAGGTTAATTGGTATCTATAAGGTACTGATAAGTTTAATTTATGCTATTTTGGTAATTTGGGGGATTTGAGGGATAAAAGAAGAGAGACATAAGCAAAGTTGAATGTGGAGATATAGCCAGGCCTTTTCTTGGCATCAGGATTTTGTGAAATTCCTCTCCCAGTCCTAGTAGGAAGGAGATGGGGAGTGGCCTTAGAGCACTGATAGACTTGAGAAATGAATACTGTGTCACCTCCATGGTAAGCCTTTGCACGTTCTATTTAAACTTGACATGTTGTAAATCCAATAGCAACTAACAGGATGGCACTGGCCTGCTGTCTACTTTTATTTGTGTGGATGCATAAAATGATGCCAGCACGTGAAAGTTGCAGGCAGCGCAAGCCACTCAGTCTAAGGGATTCACAGGCCAAATATGCAGACCCTTAGAAGTGGAAATGCAAGGTTGGGGACCACTGTGTAATTTTGGGCATCCAGTATCCTCTGTCCAAATGTTATTTGCATGGTTTGGGATTAAGATCCAGACATCTCTTTATTTCTCAGAATAGTTCTTACTGCAGGGGTATTAGTGAGCTGTAAGAAAGCTTTGTGGTTTCCATGTTAAGTATCTTCAACTGTTCCCTTTACTTACAGAGTTCCTTGGGGACAGGACCATGTCTCATTCTTATCTTTATCCTCAGTATGACTTAGCACTAATAGTTGGTACTTATCTAGGTCAAGTTTTTGAAATGGATGGAGTGGGTAGAGATCTTTGCTTTTCTTCCTTGCCTGGTATGTGCTGGACATGGGGATATTGGAGGTAGAAACTTGGGTCGAGGGAGATGGAAGGTGTACGTGCATGAAGGGGGCCCTAAAGTTTGGTGATTCTAGTCCCCTCTATCCCCAGGATCCCAGAACCTACCTTTGCCTGGCTTCTTACCATTGGCCCAGTGATGCCTGAGCACTTAGACTGACATTCGAGCCTTGAGTAGAAGGGGTGAGGAGAATGGAGAGCATCTCTAACCAACCCTTGACGAAATGAAAATGGCTCTTCTTCTCTCCATACCATGCAGTGATTCAAAGAGTTGAGCTGATCTGAGTTTGATTCCCAGCCACGACACCTTCGGTTGTGTGATCCTCTGGCAAATTACTTTGCCTCTTGTGCTCAGTTTCATCACCAGGAAGATGGGAACAACAATACCTACTTTATAAACCATGATAAGGTCCAAATGCATGGAGTGTTGTCAAAGAGCACTGTATGATCAGTTGAGTGAGAATCTTTATTGTGCCGACTTTGGGAAAACCACTTACTCTCTGCATGTTGTAGTTTTTTCACCTGTGCCTAAAGAGTGCATATCTCATAATTGTCAAGCAGCAAGATGGTAAGGATGAGGCCACTGAAACTAGACTACTTGGTTATGTCCAAGTAGTTTAAATATCTCAGCTCTGCATTTCTTGGTGTGTGACTTTAGAAAATCCACTCAACCTTTCTGTACTTCAGTTTCAGTGTGTGTGTGTGTGTGTGTGTGTGTGTGTGTGTGTGTGTTGTACTGGGCATTGAACTCAGGGGCATCCTTCCTCAAAGCTACACCCCCTACCCTATTTTAGTTTTTATTTTAAAACAGGGTCTCACTAAATTGCAGAGGCTGGCCGTGAACCTGTGATCCTCCTGTATCAGCCTCCCAAGTACTTGGGTTTGCAAGTGTTCACCACCATGCCTGGCTCCAATATCTTTAAAATGGAGATTATAATGGTATCAATGTGGAGGTCTGTTGTAAGGATTGAATTAATACAGACAAAGCATTTGGAGCATAGCTGGCATATTAAAAGTACCATGTAAGCTCTAGAAATTATCACTGAAAATTAAGTGAGATGATGCATGCAGAGTAGCTTGAAATTTTCTGGTACATACGAAGCATCCATAACCATTTGCTAAAGCACCTGCAAAAAAGGGTAGGTCTTCAGCGAGCATTAGTTTTCTTTTCCCTCTGTCTCAGGTGTGTGGGGAGAGAGTCCCTTTACCTCTCTTACTTAGCCAAGGGGACAGTAGAGAAACACTGAAGCTCAGAACTAGGGGAACATAGAAGATGGGCTCATGATGTGGATTGAGGGGCCATGTGCTTCTACTACGTGCTATTTGTTAAAATAAAACTGCAAAGCAAAGCAGAAGTACTGCCCTAAGCATTCCTATTTTGGGTCAATATACTGCAAGGAAGCAGAGGAAAGAGGAGGCTAAATTAAAGCAGAATTTATAAATACTTTAATAATGATGAATAAATGATTCATTACAGTTGCATCACAAAGTAAATGATTCCAAGATACACAGAGACCTGTTGGAATGGATGCAAACTAGTTAACAGATGACTTTATAACGACTAGAAAGAAAGTACCACAGAGAAGCAGCCTGCAGGTATTTATGCCTCTACACACTGAACACTTAAGACAAAGGAAATTTTATTTCTATACTTTTAATAAAGTATTCATGCTGCCTTAATGTGAAGTGTCACCAAAATTATTTAGTGACATGGATTCGGTGAGCAGTTTATGCTACTGTTGGCTTTCTTTGGGTGCAAAGTTAACAAAGACAGCACGGCCATTGATTCAAACAGTTCACTTCTCTGGAAAGGTTCCAGGATCTCAGGGACACTTGCAAGGGTCAGAGGTGGGGATGGAGGGATCACAGGAGGGCCTAGGGACTGCTCTGAAATGTAGAATATGCTTCATACAGTGAACCTGGGGGTACCTGGGATTGTCATGCATTTCTGAATGGTCAGCGTTGGGAAGGAACTTCATAGATCTTCTTGCCCAACTCCTAAACGAGAAAACTGAAGGCCAGTGAGATAAAGGACTCATGAAACCCACACAGCTGAAAAAACAGAGTCACAGAGCTCCTGGTTGCGACTCCTGGTGCTGAAGTTCCCTCCATGTTTCTACCTCCACAAAGTATCAGACAGGGATCTTACCCCTGTAGTGGAATAGAGGCCTCTGGTGATTACTGAGCACATGGCAGCAATAATTACTTGGACTGACTAGGGATTAATCTTAGGCACGTAAAACAGTAAATCCGAGTGAATGGCTACATGGAGCTGGTGGCTGTGAGCAGGAAGTCTGGGTGTAGGTAGATGTGTAAATTATAGCTAAGGTCTCTACTGTTTCCTGGGCCTTTCTCTCATGGATGCAAGATGACTGCAGCTCCAGCCATCACCTGTGTTCCCAGCAGGAGGAAGGGCACAGGTAGATGAAAGAGTCAAGAGTATATCAAGCAAGAAAACACCCAACACAGAGCCCACACCTGGCATCTGGCACAGGGCTTTGTCCGCACAGGCACCTTATAGAACAATCACTGTGAGTAGAGGGAAGTGGGAGGCCGAGGAAAGGGTCTTCAAGAAGAGATGGTCAGATGTGGACTGTTACGAGGAGATGAGTGTGACAAATACCTAGCATCCAGCACCAGGCTTGGGCAAAGGGAAATTGGTGACAGTGGTCTCCACCACCCTCAGCTCCCACCTCTGTCCAGGTTCATTTCCTTCTCAATGGTCTCCCAATCTCCTCTAATCTGCCCATTGCTCTGTGCACCTCCTCTGCTTTATGAAATTCTGAACTCAAGAAAGCAGTCTCTACTAGCTAACTTGTAGCTTAGCAGAACTTTATAGAGAATCATGATCCTAGGACATGGAATGCACCCCATCCCCTCATTTTTACAGGGTAGGAAACAAGCCTGGAGAGGAGTACATTGCCCCCAAGTGTTTACAGAAAGTCAGTAGCAGGTAGGGAATGGAGCCATGAACTGCTGACTTCTGGTCTAATTTGAATGTGCACAGTGTGTGTGTGTGTGTGTGTGTGTGTGTGTGTGTGTGCGCGCGCGTGCGTGCATACCATGCACATGCACATTTTCTGTTTGCATTTTATTTATTATTTCACACGGTGTAAGTACAGCCTTTCTCTCTTGTTAAGGAGTAAAAACTGAGGAAAGTACATGGTGGAGAATGAGTGTCAGAGAATATTTCTGAAATCTTAAGATATGACTACATGTCTACTCTACCTAGCCAGAGACTGGGACTGAACATGTCTCTTGACAGGAAAAAGTAGATGATGATGATAGATAGATAGATAGATATAGATAGATGATAGATAGATAGATAGAAGGAAGATGGAGAGATCTGAGATATGGAGTCATGACAGTTGATTGAGGGATCATGCTGCCAGGATGTTCAGGAAATCCATGCCTATTCCTGCTCAATTATAACATTTTGCCTTTGGGGTGTAAGAGCTGGGGCTTAGCTTTGCCTCGGTTACAAGAGAATGAGGATGGCTTAGATCTGCAGGTGCAGAGGCCAGCGTGGCTGCTCTCCCAGGGGCCTGGCTTCCTGGGTTATGGGTGGGCCAAGGCTTCTTCCCTGAGGATTTTTCTTTGGGGTTTTATAAATCAGTCAACAAGACAGCCACTTTCATGCTGAGATATCATTTTCAAGGCTTCAACACAAAATCAATTGCTGGCAGCTTTGATTCCCTGTCATGGAGCCTGACCCAGTCCTGCCCCAAACACTGGCAAAATTTAGCCTGAGATCTCCCACTTAGAACTTCTTTTTTATCCCAGGCAACATTATTTCCACCTCAAGGGGTTCACCAATGATGGTTTTACCCTGAATCCTTTGAGGCCTTTTGTTCTTGGAGAGCATCCTGCAATTTGGCTATACTGCCTTAAGGGGGCAGTGATTTCATTGGCCAGGTGAGATGACCGGCAGTGTAAGAGGTTTTGGTTGGGCAGTGTGTGTGTGTGTAAATAAATCTTAAATTTGCCACCCATATGTTAACAGTAGGTGACTACCCATTAAAATTCTTATTGGGAGCTTACTCTGAAATATCAGGACATTTGCGACCTTCCCACCTGTGACTGCCAGTGGGGACTGAGTTACCCCCTGAGAACAAGGCATGCAGCCTGCCATTGCCGCTGCCCTCACCTGGTGGGCCTGCTCTCATGTATGGTAGCTGTCTGCTTCCTAAAGTCCCTGATTTAATATTCTGGCCACCCTCCAGCTCACAACCTAGACAAGTTTGTCTTGACTATCCACTACCACAACCTGCCCCAGGTCCCCTAGCTCTGCACTCCACATCACTGCTAGTTAGCCTGCTCGTGTGTTAACTTCTGGCCAGACCCTGGGCTCTGGGCACTGATAGATTGCTCTTCTGTTCATGATTGTTTCCCCAGCACACACCCAGTGCAGACAGAGCAGGTGCTGAATGTAAATATAGACTAATTTCCTCATATCACAAGGCAGGCCCCATATCTGATTCATACCTGTATCCCCCATAGGCCTGGCACAAAGTAGGTGTTTGTTGAGTTGAATTGCATTACACTGAGCCAAGGATTTGAGTAGACAGATAGCTTTTCTTGTAAAAGAAGAGGATAAAGGAAATTAATGATCTCCCACGACAGACTCTTTCACACTGTTCTGGATACAACCCACAGAAAGAAAGGCGTTTTACACTGGGATCTAGTAACTCCCTCCACACACGTAAGACAAGTGTGGTACTATGGTTTTTCTCACTCTGTCGTACTTGCATTCTGAGCGGATTCATTCTCTTTTGTCCTTTTCTACTTCCCATTCCATTCCATTCCATTCCATTCCATTCCATTCCATTTGGATCTTTTCTATTTTATTTTCTTCTCTTTGGGTCTATTTCATTGCATTCTATTCTACTCAATTCTATTCCATTTTGTTCTCATTTTCCTGTTCCATTGCCTTTCATTCCATTCTGGTAATAACTTATTAAATTGATTTTACCATTACTAATAAGTCATTATGTGTAGTGGGAAAAACTACTCCAGAGTGTGATTATTTGTCCAAATACTCAATGGAACATGAGCATCAGATTCCAGACCTTTTCCAGGACATGAAGATAATGTGGACCCGACCACATTTTTATCATCTGTCAAGTCTCTTCTCCATGAAGCTCCCCTGATCGTCCCAGCAATCTTCATCTCTACCTTATGACAACCCGTGGCCATTGACACTTCAAGCAAATTACTGATGCTGGTGGTAAGAATTCATATTTAACATTTTTTGTATATACCATTCTGTATTGAATTGAACTTTGCTCAGTCAACAATCAACAATCATTTTGGGGAGGAAATGTCTTCTTGGGACCAGGCATGATAGGTCTGGGAGGTACAATATTAGGATAGGCAGTCTTGGTGCCCCTCCTCATGGAGCCCGCAGGTCCTGTTGTTTCTAGCCTCTTGGTAGGACGCAGAGGCCTTGGCTCCTCCCACATCACCATTGCACACCCCTGAGGTTACATCGAAGACCACTCAGAAACCAGCTTAAGCAACTTCTCCAAGGAAGCTGGGTCTGGATACATCCCACATGCTTGGGTTTTGTCTTTTTGACATCTGGGGTGTTTCTGACATTTATACTATCATCTCAGCCTTCCCCGTCCTGGTAATAGGCTCTGGGTCATTGCCCAATACCTTCCTCTCAAGGAGGTCCAAGGGTCCCCTGTGAAAGAAGCCTTGGTTTCCATCCTCCACTACCCCAACAAAGGAGAGCTGCGAGTTTCTCTCTGGGGAGGACGTGGCTGTAGAATCTTTTGTTGAACCGAAGCACCTTTCACGTGAGGAGACGGCAGCAAGATAAAATGACACGTTGCTAATGATATATTTTATGGACTGCCATCTGTCTCCAGAAAGGTCAGAGAAAAATGGCAACTTGGTCACAGGCGATTGGGCGGCGGCAGTGGCTGGGGGGACAAATGCTTCTCATCTCGGTGACATCATATAAATGCCCTAATTGGGAAGTGGTCAATTGAGCAGGCCTGACTTGTGAATTTGATGTGTCAATAAACAAGCTCAAGGTGAGATGCTGGATCAATACCGCAGGACAAGAACCATCCGGCAAATTTACTGCAAAGTAATTGGGTGCAAAATGACTCCAGTCAACCTTCACACTGCCGAAAAGCAAGCACACTGTTGGCCCAATGGCGACCCTCTGTCCCTGTCTGCCACTGTGCTCACTGCCTGCTAATGGGCCTGGCGAAGGGAGTCCCCAGAAGGGAGAAAAACCCACATCCTCTTCGTGATGACACTGACTCCAGTAGGAGCCTTCTCCAAGTTGGGGGCAAAATCCAGACACTTCTCCCAGAAATATCTTAAGTATGATATAATATGAAATAGTAGTATGTTATTATGATATGGTAATATAATGTGATTATATGATATAGAATAAGTGATATATATGCATTCTTTATTCTGATGGTTTTGCATGGTATAGTTCTCACAGGCAAAATACATAATTCTTTAGCTGTATCTGTATTTACTATGAAGTAGGGTATAGTAGCTTGTTCTCTCTTCATCCTTGGGCATAGAGAAAAAGAAAATATTGCTTGGTTGCTTTTCTTGTGGTACTGGACATTGAACCCAGAGGGGCTGTATCTTCAGTCCCTTTTTACATATACATATATATTCATATATATTTATATATATATATATGGAGAGAGAGAGAAAGAGTATGTGTGTTACTGGAGATTGAACCTAGGGGTATTCTACCTCTGAGCTATATCCCATCCCTATTTTATTTTATTTCACTTTATTTTATTTTATTTATTTATTTTTTGGTGGTGCTGGGGATGGAACTCAGGGGCCTTCTACCTCCGGGCTCACTCCCAGACCTATTTTATATATATATATATATATTTTTTTTATTTGGAAACAGGGTCACTTAAGCCAGTGGAGGCTGGCTTCAAACCTGAGCGATTCTTCTGTCTCAGCCTCCCAAATTCTGGGATTGCAAGCATGTGCCACCATATAAAGATTATTTTATATTTTTAAAAAGGGTCTTATTAGGTAGCTGAGAGTTTTGATAGTAGTTGAGGTTGGCCTTGAACCTGTGATCCTTCTGCCTTAGCCTCCCAAGTACTGGGTTATAGTCGTGTGTCACCATACCCAGCTTCTTCGTTGCTTTGACTGCTAATGTCCTGGCTGGAGGTGGTGGGAGAATAAGGAAGGTATGTCCAGTGGTGGTGGATAAGGTATTTTTTCCCAGGAGTTTCCCACTGTACTGTCAAGGCCTGTGACCCCTGAACAGGTTGGCAAAGTTGTGCCAGAGCCTCCTCCAATAAGCTTACAAGAGAAGACTGTTCAATTTTCAGGAATGGTGTTAGCTGGCTGTTCTATATTCAGGAATGGTGTCAGCTTGGAACCAGCCACAGTGGGAATGTTCCCACCACAGACTCCAGCAAACACTCTTGATTGAGTCCCGGGAGAGTTGCATACCTACCCGCCACTGGGGAAAGGGACGGATCCCTGGTGTTTGGGCCTCAGCCAGGAAGGTGAGTCAGGGCTGGGCTGCACCCTCAGAGATTGGACTGGATTCTAAGTAACCTCACTTGGGCCTCTGAGGTGTTGGATAAGATGGGGAGGCAGCTGAGGACAACAGGAGGCCCCAATAGCTAGGAAGAAATGCCATCACTTTTCTCCAGGAGTCCTCATTTGGGAGACTGATTGGGGTAATAAGAAGAGCACTGGGCTAGGCACCAGTTTACCGGGCTTCTAGACCAGCTTGTCCTCTACTGAGCACAAGTCTGGAAACTGCAGCCAACTGGGTGCTGCATGGAGGCCTGTAGTGACAACATATTAGAGAACTTCTGTATTGTCTGACCAATCCCAGAGTGCCCAGGCCACGACAGCTCTGACCTTCTGCCTGACTCAACCTCTCTATCTCTGATCTTCTCATAATCCAACCACCAAGGAGTTGATGTCTGCACAGCTGGGCACCTCCAATACCCTACCCCTGTTTTAGGCTAGCTTTGGTTCTGATAGGTCATTGCTCTTAGCTTGTCTACATCACAGTCCAGGAGGGTTTGAAGAGGTGGGGAGACACTGTCTACACCACTGATCTCTCCTAGGTTCTGGATGTATAAGATGCCAGGTGGCCCATTACCACATCAAAGTGTTGGATAGACAGGGCTGAGGGCTGGGGTGAGTAGAGTGTCCCGACATGAGGATAACTGGGCTCCCTGAGCCAGGGGTCAATAGTCTAGGTTCATATTGATGCTGTGGGTCCTGAAGCAAGTCACTAAACATGCTCTACCTCAGTTACCCCATTTGTGAATTGAAGTTACTATAGGAATCTACCCTGTCAGGTTGTTGTAAGGATCTGATTTGTAGAAGGTCCTTAGAACAATGGCTAGTGAATGCTTATATTCCATCAGTACTTATTTCATGAGCCTCTCAGCAATGGTGTGTGAGCAGGTTTTATTGTCAGTATCCCCATTTTTATTACATGGAGACTGAGCCTGAGAGGTCTAATGACCTATCTGATCCTACGGCCCATTGGTACTGGAGCCATCTGGAACCCAGGCTGTCTCCTCTTTGTTCAGCCTGTTATCTTCTGCTGATCTGAGGTGTGTGGAGAGGATACAGGCTTGAGAGAAAGCAGCTTGCTCAAGGAACGAGGGCAGTGGAGGGACTGCCTGAGGCTGAAGGTACAACCTGAAGCTGTGGAGGATCTCGGGGGTCCCCATCCTGAGGAGGTGGAGATGGGGGGTAGCAGAGTAGGCAAGGTTGACTCCAGCTTTCTAAATGTCACCTAGCCCATGAGCTCTATCTGTGTAGTAAAAGAAAGTTCAACCTGCCAACTCCAGGTTGTCTTTTCTGTTATTAAATTTAGTTATTTTTTTTGGGGGGGGGGATACTAGTGAATTCAGCCTTCTTCCCCCTCTCCTTTTCCTTCCCTTTTCCCTCAGGTGCAGTTGCTTCTGGAGGAAAGGTAGCAGTGTGTGTGTGTGTGTGTGTGTGTGTGTGTGTGTGTTGCTTGTTCAGCACATGTGTGTATGTTGGGGTTCATATCTACCCTCAAGATACACTAACTGCTCTGGGTGCCTTCAGGCCCATCAGCCTGACACTCCTCCAACCATTGCTACCTGGTTACACAGGTGCTTCGTCTAGGGTCCTGCTCTATACTTCCGAATGCAAGAAACTCAGCTTTCTGCTCTAGCCTGCACTACCTTCGGTGCCCAGCCCCTTCTGAGAGGCCTTGGCCATGACTGCCAAACTGCCTTCATGCCCTCCTCCTTCTGCTGGCTGCTCAGCTCTTTCCTGCAGTGAGGGCTACCTGTCAGCAGCTTATTTCCCCACTCTGAGATTTCTGTGGAACTATAGGTGCTGAGCCCTTCAGCCCCTCAGATACTGAGGAAGGAAGTCAGGCTTTTGGCCTTAAAAACCTCACATCATTATCAAGCTTCTAATTACTTAAACTAAAATGCTTTTGGGACTAGTGTTTCTTCAGTGAGTTAAAAAAAATCCACACGCAGTAACATTAACTTCTTTGTTTTAAGCTGATCTTATCTCCCTGAGTCACAGAAGAGAGGAGCCCAGAGCAAGAAGGACAAACAGGGGAAAGCAAAAGACAGTTGTTATCTCAAAATATTGTACGTCTTCTTATGTAAATTGCTCAGCATGTGGGCCGCATTTATTTGGTAAGAGCTCAGTAATGGTTAGCTATCATCATCATCATCATCATTTTCTGTTGCTGAGCTTGTAGGATTTAAGAGCAAGAGCCAAGAGACGATCACAGTTGCGCAGTGGGCGATGGGTGAGTTTGGGGAGCTGAGGAGCACGCAGGAAGCAGTTGTTTTGTGGAGAGGCTTCCTGAGAGAAGGAGGGATCCCAGCTCGCCTGGCCTCTCACCTCTTATCACTTCCTGCCTGTCCAGGTTTCACTTTGGCTTCTCTCAACTTTTTTTGATCCTAGACCCATCATCACCATTCCCTGGATCTCTGTTCTTCTCTGCTTTCTCCATGTTGGAAACTTACTGTGCTGGTGCCTCCACCCCGACTGTAACCCCACGAGGGACCCGAAGCCAGGAGCATCCAACCCTACCACTCCCAGATTTCCAAAAACCAGATATACTGAGGTACTAAGTGCATGTTGCTTTCAACTGTAAGCTGTGGGTTAATTTGTTACAGAGCACTACACTAGGCTACTTATTATCATTCTAGTATTTTCTAGTAAATTTTTTTGGATCCCCAAAAATAATTCAATAAACAAGAGGAAGATATAATCTTCAGAGGAGGAGGCAGAGCAGCCATGTTTTCCTGACCAGGTCCTGCATCACCATGCTGGGGCCTTGGATCAGGACTCCTCCCTTTCAGGACCTCAAGCTCCTCATCTGAATATAAGGGGTTGACTAGACAATCTCTAAGGTGACTTCCAGCTTAAATATTTAGTGAATGTCTGTGAAAATTCTTCCTGATGGACTCCTATTTTGCAGATGGGAGGTCACTAATTTTCCAGATGTGTCCAGAACTCCTCTTCCTCTGGCTGCCTCTTCCTCGGGCTCCCTGAATATGTGATTCCCATGTCTTATTCTCCCAAGTACTGAGATTACAAGTGTGTGCCGCCATGCTTGTGTTGGTCCCTTTTCTGGCCATGTGCCACATCTGGAAGAGGGGCCCACAGGGAAGAAAAGCCATGATTCCTACTTTCATTTATGTACACAGTTGATTCATGAGAGATAATTAGAAAACTGTGATCAGTAGTTAAATAACATGTAGTAAGAGGGTCATCAGCAGAGAAGAATTTGTGTGCTTACTTGGGGTTAAGTCAGTGTTAAGGTGTTATCTGTTCTGGAAGCTTCCAAACGGAGGCATAAATCAAGGCATTCATCCAGCAGAAAGAACCCCCATTCCTCACAGGGCAAATCCTGGCAGGGGCAGGCTGGCTGCAGGACAGCCTTACTTGTGTGGCTGGTAAGATTTTGCCAAGTGTTTTCCAAGTGAGCTCTGCAGGAGGTGGCTGGTGGACTGATTTGTCATGGAAGCCTTCCCCAGGGCCATTACCTGCAATGACATTTCTTTAGGAACAGACAACTTCTCTGGCAATTTCATTTCTGTTCAAGTTTGTGTTTTCACACAAGGCTGAGTTTCCATCCACCTTCAAGTGTCCTTCCCCTTTCCCATTTCACGCTCCTGTCCCTAAATAATGTTTGCATTTTCTATTAATAGGACCATCTTGATTGTGGCTGGTCCAGTTGACCTACTTTCTCTAGTGTTTTTTTTTTTATTATTCCAGAAATGGTGCTGCCTGATTCTCTGAGCATCGTCTACTCTTCAGTCATTTATTCCATCTGTGGTTAAAGAGCTCTTGCTGCTCAGAGACTGAAAAAAAAAATACAGTCCAGGTCCCCAGGAGCTGCGAGTCTGGATGGTAAGTCAAGAGAGTTGCTCACACCACAGTGCTCTACCAGATGATATGGTGCCTTCTGTGTGCCCAGAGGGCCTTGCTCGAGTGTGTGCCCACTGCTCAGAGGAGAGAGGCTGGGGTGGGATAAACCTTGGAAGACTTCATAGAGGAGAAAGAGCTCCATGAGTTGTAGTATTTTTTCAGAGAGCATCCCTCAGGAGTGAGCTCTCTTGCTTCCAGTTCATAATTTCTCAATTCATCAAGAAGAGACAGGGCCCCAGATGGACAGTGTCCGATGGTTGGCCACCTCTCGTGCCCCCAGTCTCCACTCTCTTTGCTGCCCACTCTGCCATCTTGATTTAGCTGATCCCTTTCTTCCTGGCTTGTCTCCCACACCAGACTAAGATTCACTTCCTCTGGGCCTTGACTTACTCAGTTTTTCTAAGTAGAATAGCTTTCCTTTTTTCTTCATCACTATAGTAAGTTTTTAAAAAACACTCACTTCTTCCCCTCTCCATATTTCTTTACCTTGTTGATATTGGGCTTGGCTATGTGACTTGCTTTGGCTTCATTATGGACAGAGCACTTTCTTTGATTATGAGCCTGATCATGTGACCTGCTTTGACCAATGGGACGTTAGTGGATATATTCCAACTGGCTATTTAAGCCAAGCCCCGCCCACAGCTTGGAGCCAAGCCCAGCGTGGACCAGTGTCCTGCAGCTGCTAAGTGAGAGTGAATGATGGCTGTTTACACCACTGAGTTTTGGGACCGTTTGTCATATGGTATTACAGTGTTCGTAGATGTCTGATACAACCACCAGTGCAGGAGGAATTCTGCTTTAGGACCTAAAGGTGCTTTCTTCAGGAAGTGCTCTGAGACTGACCATGCCTAAATCTCTCTGTTCATCAGCTCTATGCCACCCTAGCTCTTGCGGACTCTCCTTTTCATTAATCTTTGAGTGTCCTCTCTTGTCATCTCTCAATGGGCCTCCTGCCTTTGCAACTATGCTATCTGCTTGCAGAGAGCTGAACTGGGACTAACACATCTTTTTTGTCACTGTGTCATCTTAGGATCAAGACACATAGAAAGATCTCAGAGATGCCCAGTGTTTAAAGAAAGGTGCACACTGGTTCTGGCATCCCAGGGGTTCTTTTTTTTCTTTTTCTTTTCTTTTTTTTTTTTGTGGTACTGGGGATGGAATCCAGGAGCGTTGTACCTCTGAGCTACACCCCCAACCCTATTTTTTAATTCTTTATTTGGAAACAGGGTCTCACTGAGTTGCAAAGGGCTTCACTAAGTAGCTGAGGCTGTCCTTGAACCACGATCCTCCTGTCTCAGTTTCCCAATGCTGGGATTACCCCACACCTGGCTAATCCCAGGGGTTCTTTACCAGGGACTGGCTTGGGTTCCAATGTCACTAAAATGGTTATCTAGCACAAAATTATCTAGCCTATGTTTCCAAAAGGTATAGGGGTAGCAAGTCACAGGCAGGCTGAACTCCACTGGCGTGGCATCTAGGGGACAGTCAGAGAAGCATCCCGGCACGCAGCCCACTGACCTCACTGGCCACCCGAGTTCACAAAGCTCTTTCTACTGCTCAGTTTATTGCCAGGAAATGCCATGGACCTGGGGTTACTGGGCTCCATGCCCATCTCTATGGGCTTGGGGGAAAGAATAATTTCCTCAATGGTGATGCTGTGGGTATTTTCTGAGGAGGCTGGTGTCTGAACAATATCCACCCATCCCATGGACACAGCTTGGAACTGAGAGTCAGTGTCCCATCTCGACACTCTCCTGCTGTGCCCCTTGTGTTCCTTCTGCTGGATCATTCCCTGTTCCCTCAAATATACTCATGTCTTTGCCTTTGGCCACTATTTATGCCAGTTTTGTGCTCTTGGGTTATCTTTTTACTTTTTTTCTGTCCCCAGGTTACTTCCCCTGGGAAACCTTCTTCAAACTCTTTGGCAGATCCATTTTTTTTAAAATTCCTAAGCATTTCCATCGTCCTCAATTTATTCATGTTTGGGGCTCTTGAGATTATGTTGTATTCCAGATATCTATAAAAACACCCTCGATATTCTCCAGACTTCCAGCACCCACAGGCAGGATACTGGTTGTGTATAACCGGCCTTGGGTGTCCCTAGTCAAAGTTCCCAGTGGGGCGTGCTCTAACCATGTCTGTGATGGGGTCCAACTTAGGGATATTTCTGCTCAGCATCCAACCACACCCGGGAAAAAGGAGACAGAGGAGAAGGAACCAGGGGCGAGAAATTAACCACCTCTTTTTCCTTCTATGAATGTTCATCTGTTCCCCTGCTATGTGCTAAGCTCCATGGATAGAAAAGCATGAATGTAGTGGATGGAACCTTCAAGAAGGCTTTTGTAGCCATTTGAAATTGGGCTCAGCTGCACACAACAGAAAACCGGAGGGCAGAAAACTGGCGTAAACCAGTGAGGGAATTTATTTCTCTTTTATTTGGAAGAAATCCAGAGGTAGGCAGTGTCAGGCTGGTATGATGGCTCTGCTTCCCCAGTCGCTAGAAACCTAGGCCCTTTCTGATCCGTTCTCTTTAGTTTATGGGTTTTATCCTCAAGGTGGCCTCGTGATAGGCTGGCTACCTCAGCTCCAGCTGTCACATTCTAAGGCAGCAGGAAGGAGAAAGGGAACAGGGGAAAAGGCTTTACTTCCCAGCTGAGGTTGTGGGCCAGTTTGATTTGAGTGAAGGAAAAGGTTTTTTTTTTTTTTTTTTTTTTTTTTTTTTAAGGAATAAGAGTAATGGTGAAATATTTTTTGTTTTGTTTTGTTACTGGAAATTGAACCCAAGGGCATTCTACCTTTGAGCCATACCCCTAGCCTTCCCAAAAAACAAAAACAAAAACAAAAACAAACCAAAACAACCTGTCTTGAAGCAGGATCTCTCTAAGTTGCTAAGAGCCTCACTAAGTTGCCAAAGCTGGCCCTGAACCTGCCATCCTTCAGTCTTAGCCTCCCAAGTACAGGGATTACAGGCTTGTGCCATCATGCCTGGCTAATGGTGAAATCTTGAGTGAGAAGATGGAAAATGATGATGAGCTCTCCATACAGAATTTGAAGATTTAGCCAGGTGTGGTGACACACACTTGTAATCCCAGCATTCGGGAGGCTTAGACCAGAGGATCGCGGACAGCCTCAGCTACTTAGTGAGGCCCTCTGCAACTCAGTGACACCCGGTTTCAAAATAAAGAATAAAAAATAGGGCAGGGGGTGTAGCTCGGAGGTCTGAATGCCCCTGAGTTCCATCTCCAGACCCGCAAAATAACAACAACAACAACAACAACAATAATAATAATAATAATAATAATAATTTAAAGATTTGATGACAGTGGAAACCTGTTCCTTGCATGGTACAAAGACCTGTATACACTCAAGTCATAGCACTTCGTAAATGGTGGGAAGGGCTAAATAGTTACCCAGAGAGTTGAGATGAATTCCTGGATGAGAGGACTATTGAGAGATTTTAAAGGATGCTGGTTGGCAAAGGAACAACCGTTCCTTCCTTTGGAGCCCTGGACAAAGGCTTCTATGTACAGAGGATGGTCTCTCTGATAGTGACTCAGCAGACTTGTGACTATCAGGGCCATGGCAGGAGTGTGAGGGAGGGCTGCCACGGAAACCAGCTATTCCAGATGAAAAACGATGTGTCTCTGGGACTAATTTGGAACCATGGAATGTCGGGGCTGGAAAGAAGCCTAAAAACCAGTAGAGAAGTCTCTCTTTTACAAATGAGGAAACTGAAACCCAAAGGTGAAACGTGCATTTCAACTTGCCCAATTAAAATAGGGCTAAAACTAGGACTAGAATTCAGGTTTTCAGGTTTCCAACAATCAGGTGAACACATTTCTGAAAATGGCGGGGATAACAAATGGGCCACAAGACACAGGTAAGTGGTTAGGAGGAAGGAGCACAGCCATCTTATGCCAGATTCCCACTCTCTGCTCAGCATCTCCCATCACAGCTGTGTGTACCTTCCAGCACCTTCCACTACGGTTGAGGAGCACCCAGGCCCACAGAAGAAGGACACGCGACTGCTGGACGTTTTAACATCTCTTTCTTCTGCCTTTCTCTGCGGCTGTTCCTCCTGAGCTCCATCCCCCCTCCCTCTGCCTCCATCATATTGAATCACCAGGGTGTGAAATATAATAAAGCATTGTACCGTTCAATCTGTCGGCTATTCCTTAAAGGTGTACTTCAGGTAAATATCCCCTTGGCCTGTGAAAAATGAGCTTACCTGCAACAAATGACTTTGATGAACCTCAGGAGCCGGCCCTCTATCATTCTTTTCCAATTGGCTTCCCCAGCCAAGCACGATTTCCCTGCACAAATTTGTCTTGCTGAAGGAAGAGTTTCTCTAATTCACTTTCTCCCAAGGCCCCCGCTTTCCTGCCTGGGTGTCCCTTTATCCAGCCACTATTCTCAGAGGTGTCTTTCTTCTGGAAGCCAGGAACTCTCTTCAAAGTCATCAGATGCCTTACCGAGTTGATCAGAATCAGAACCAAGTTAATCAGTCCTCCGGGAGTATTTAATTAGGTCTGAAAGAACGGAAGTGGACAGAACTGGATTTGTGAGATGGTTGTCCCCCATACGCTCGGCTCTGTACCTAATTTTCCTCCATTATCAAGTAGGGACTGATAATAACACCGAACCTTCCTCCTTCTTGGGGGTGTCTGAGTAGCAAACACATTTTACATGTGAATTCAGCTTCAAAATGTAAATCACTCTACAAACACAAGGCTTACTTCTACTATAGCAGCTCTAAAGTTTTTAGGGAATAAAAGAAAAAATATATTTTTCATTATTCAGCAATTATCTACTGAATGCCAACTATGTTACAAGGCAGTGGAGTTAGTTTAGGGGGAAAAAAGAGCGAAACTCCTGCTCCTACGGAATATCATTGCTTTTCCTTACGATCTAAGTTGTGACGACAAAACCAACTTGCAAGAGAACCAAACACAGGACAAAAGGGTGCATCATATACTGATAATAAAATAATGTATCTTGAAATATGAACTTCTGTTATCTGAGCACTTACCGTGCTATGTGTGATTTTTAATTTTCAGAACTACTTATAGAAGCTGAGGCTTGGAGAGGAAACTCATTTGCCTAAAGTCTTGAAGCAGAGCTGGGATGGAGGCGCAGGCCTCTCCGACTCCTTTGGGCTCCTTCCTTCTACTCCATTTCTCTCAGCCTGGCCTGCAAACTGATTTCCCTCTGTGAATTTACAGGCCCATACTGCTCATGGTGGCGGTGGTAGTCAGAAGAAACGTCAAAGCAGCAGCTGGCTCCCTCTTGGCTTTTAAGAAGGAAGAATTTGTGGCAGTGTGGTGGACAGAAAAGGGCAATCCTGGTAGGGTGTGAGCCGTGCAGGTTGCAGGGAAGAGCTGAATCTAGCTAAAGCCCAAACCAAGATAGAAGAGGGGGGCTGGGCTGTGAAGATCATAGCAGGCTCAACATTCAGGCTGGGGGGCACTCCTGTCCCTAAAGAAAGGGTGGAGATCATTTTACAGCTGAAAGAAGTGGGAAGTCTCTTTACCCAGTTGCTTTATTGCACACAAGGATAGTTTGTCATTTGCTGACTGAGTGCTGTTGAGTAATTAATGTCCTTCCTCCAGGTCTCAGTTTCCCCCAACTCTAAGGTTAGAAGAGAGGTATGATGAGGCTCTGTCTAATTCTGAGATGTCTTGATTCTGTGATTCCATCATGAACTCAAAAGCGAGTACATATGCAGATCACAGCTGCGTACCTGCAAGGGCTTTTCTCCTTCTCCGCCGTTGTAATTTTAGATAAGTGCCAAATGCCTCTTTATTCTCAAATATAAAAACATCGAGAAGATTAAGCCACAGCCTGTCTCATAATAATCTGGGCATCCAATTCCAGCTTTTTGATGAAGCTACCACTGTTATAAGAAAATTGGAAAGTTTAATATTTGCACAAATATCCCTCCTCCCCCTTGAATGAGGCTGAATGTCTTTGGTGACTTAGTGTTTCTGTTTCCAGTTTCTTGACACATAGGGGTTTATTTTGGGACATCTGCTATTTCTGGACACATGCTGTGGTTGCAGTCCTCATTTGGGTCTAGTCTTTCCTTTGAGGGTGGACCATGGGTTGTAATCAGGTAATAGATCTGTGGTCTCTGTAGAGATACCTCCTGGAAGCCCAACTTCCTTGAGAGGGCTCACACAGCTCAGGTACATTGAAAAACTAATTCAAGATGCCTGGTGGACTTGGGCCAAGTGCTGACGACAGCACTGATGGTCACACACACTTGGTATCTACTGTCTGCCAGGCATGGCTCTGAGCGCTTTACTTGCACCGTTCCATTTACTCATTTCAATAGCTGTCTGAGGGGAATGCTACTGTCACCCTTACTTTGCAGAGATGGAAGCTGAGGACCAGCATAATTGGCTCTAAACCTGAACCTGGATCCAGAGCATTGGTCTCCTGTGATGTTCTACTACCTTGCAAGGTTCTGGTTGCTGTCATCAGGAACCTTTCCCGCTCTCTCACCCCTACTTAACCTCTATAGCTTGTCCTTCATTTGTGCACAGACCAACAACACACAGTAAGCTGGATGATAGGGCCTCTGACCCACAGATACCCAATCCTACCATTGCTGAGTACCTACTTGCACCAGGGCTAGCATGCTGTGATGAAGAAGACTGGCTTGTTCCTTGGGGATTCTGTGAATCACTGGAGGAGCCAACAGTCAGCAGTAGCACAGTATGCTGGGGGCACACTGGGGCATCTTTCACAGGAGGGAGTAGAGGACAGGGGACTCCTCCAATCTCCTCTTCCATTCTTCTCAGCAAGTCTTCCCACCCATGGGTTTCTTCAGCCCATGGGGTTGAGTGCACCCTCTCCGTGTTCCCTACTGACAATCCCATGACCTTCCTCTCTGATTTCCCCAGCACCTCTTGTTGGTGGCTGTCTCTATTCTCTCACTCCTCTGTAACTGGCGGCTCACTATATGCATCCTGATGCTGAGATGCTCAGTACCAGGACAGATCTGGCCAGAACCTCCTCTTAGCATCATTAGAAGCAAAACTACAAAGCAGAAAATTTTTGCTGAAGTGACTATATTTGCTGTGTGTGTATTTATTACCAGGTGTTAGCATACACTTGTAGAGACTGGATAGTCCCAAGATCTCTAGTGGGCAGGCCGGAGACCCAGTGTTTCAGTCTGGTCTGGAGGTCAGAAAAGACTAGGGCCTCATTCAGGAGTCCCCTTTTCCTCTACCTTTTTGTTTTATCAGGTCATCAGTTAATTGGGTGAGGCCCACTCACAGTAGGAAAGGCAATCTGCTTTGCTCAGAGTTCATGGATTTATTTTTATTTTTTATTTATTTATTTTTTTGGTGGTACTGGGGTGGAACCCAGGGGCTTTTCTACCTCCTGATATTCTCCCAGACCTATTTTATACTTTATTTGGAAACAGGGTCTCACTAAGTTGCTGAGAGCCTCACTCAGTAGCTGAGGCTGGCTTCGAACCTGAGCGATCCTCCTGTCTCGGCCTCCCAAGTGCTAGGATTACAAGCGTGCGCCACCACGCCCGGATTTAAATGAGTCCATGGATTTAAATGTGAATCTCATGTGGAAACAGTCCCTGCGTACTTTGCCCTTTTATTGTTGCTTGAACAATAGGCATTGCTCTCGGCTTCACATGTGGCTTCATGGTGCAGTGGCAAGAAACGAAGGCAAATGATGGAGGAGGTCTGTTTGATCCTCAGCTCTGACGCTCTTCTCCCCAGCTGGAAAAGTTTCCAGACTGAGTTCAGTCTATCAGGTCACAGGCCCATTGTGTCAACAGTGGGGGTGGTAGTCAGAAGAAACTTCAGAGAAGCAGTTAGGACTGTTCTGAGTCTGTATAAAATTGTCCTTGTTGGGGAGAGAACAGGGAGTGCAGCCCCTTGCACACTGGGGAGAGAGGGTTGTCTCCCAAAGGGGAGGGTAGGTTGCATTGCTGGGATGCAGTGCTAGTAAGTCCCTGGTTGCAGTAGATATAATGCTGCATCTTTCAGTCTGGCAACGGCGAAGCCAGTTCTCCCTCTGCTGGGCTCAGCTCATCCAAGCCTTCCATTTGGGAAGAGAAACATAATTTATTGCCTCTAAACTCTCCTTAGGAATCACACCCTAAGCGAGTCAGAGGACAATGGTCAATTCTTTCCAAAGCAGTGTTGCCCAAAGAGAATGTCCAACGCATCCATGCTGTTACCCCTATTTCACAGATGAAGAAACTGAGACCAAGACAGGCAAAAGAGGGGGAAACTAACCAGTGGCCACAATATTCCCCAGGACCCTCAGCATCAGCCTTGTGACCAGACATGGCTGGGGCAGAGCAAGGAAAGGAAGAGAGCTGGGCTGTCAGCAGGTCCCCCAAAGCCTTTGACAACCCTTTTTTCTTTCCACTGCCCCCGGAAGCCAGACATTAAAAAGAGGAAAAGCAGAGTGAAACAAAACAGGGATGAAAGCTCTAAGCTAAAGGAAGGACCCTCAGGTGTAACACTGATGGCAGGGGCGCAAGAACCCCAGGAATCATTCCACATCCCAACTTACAAGTAAAGCTGGCCTCGAGTGTTCTTTTCCCTGTCTTCTCCCTTTTCCTCCCCTCCCTCTGGTGGACACTGTCTGTGGCCTTTGCAATAGTGATTCACTTTTACCCTCTCCCTCTCTGCTCAAACTGTCCTAATCAGGAAATGATCTGAGTGTGGATGCCTGGATGAATCACTCAGGGAAACACTGAGCAGTGCCAGTAAGCTCAGGACACCAAAGTTTGGGCAGAGGGTGTTTCCTCAGGACAGGGGGCTGCCACTGGCAGCGCCAGTGAGAGAAGTCTGATTAGTGGGAGGTGGCGCCCAGAGGATGAGGTATTGAGATCTGATAGAAGCCAAGACACTCCAGGCAATGAAAAGTTTTCCCTTGACAGGAAGAAGTGATTTCAGGTGTCAGAATGATGGGAGTGTCTGGCCAGAAAAGGCATTTTTAAAGATGGAGCCAGTTGAGCATGCTTTAGGACCATAAAAATCACAAACGCAGCTACCATTTGCTGTGTGGCATCCCTGTTCTGAGTGTTTTATAGGGAGCGTCTCATTTCATCCTGAGAACTGTATGGTAAGTGCTGTTACTATTCCAGTTTTCAGACATGGAGATTGAGGCAGAGAGAGTACAGGCAGCCTGCCCAGTTCCCGGGGAGCAGAGCAGGGATTGACATTTGCACAGTTGGATGCTACAGAAGAGGAAAGAGCTACCAGGGAGGGGGAGACGGCAGATATCAGAGAGCTTGGCGATGATTGATCTAGCAAAGGCCTGGAAGAGATGGGAAGAGATAGGATCAATAGTCCAGGTGGAGGGGTGCACCTTGGCAAAGTATAAGAATACGTCTTCCTTGAGATAGGAGAAAGGATGAAAGGATGGATGATGATGCTGGGAGTCTCCGAGGCGAGGCGGAGGCAGGAAAGTCAAGGCAGTACCTACTAGATGACCTTGATCTTCCCAGGAAAGTAGGCAGCAACCTACATAAGTAAAGCTGTCCTCTTTCTCACCCACTTTCTCTTTCTCTCCTGCCCAGCCCCCTCCTCTTGCTTTCCTACGGAAGAAACAACCCAGGTTTCTTCTGAATTGGATGTTTATTTGTAAATGAGGGGTTGGGCTCTTATTGAGAGGAATAAGTTAAAACATATTGCCTGACAGAGGATTCTGGGAGTCAATGATGAATGTGGAAATGGGAATAGAAGAGGTGAGTACTGTTTTATTTTTTCTTACAAGGACGACTAAGGTGGGATGTTAAGTCTCAGTGAGGCATGATATTTTTCCTGTGCTGCTCCCAAGAAGGAGGGGAACAGAAATGGGGAGTCCACAAACTTGGGGTCTGGAGTGAGCGATGGCTTTTGTGTATGATATTAGAAAGCAGAGGGTTTTTTAGCTTAACTTTCAAAAACATCAAATTAATATATTCTGATAACAAATTTGGGGAGAACAAAAAGGCCACAGCAATCACTTCACCTCAGAAAATGATTATTACTATTTTGTATTTTAAAATTTGAATGTTTTTTCTATGCATTAAAAATGTAAAACCCTCCCATATCATGCTTTTACTATATAATTATAAGCATTTTATTAAAATTTCCATTAAACACACTTTGTAAGTGGAAGATGAGACATTCCTGATTTGTGAATGTGCTTTTTAACTGTTAGCGAGCAGTGCTTCACTGGATTTAGTGCACTCATGCAGCTGTTTCTCTAATACTGGACAGTAGGTTGCTTCCAGTCCTTTCCTTTGGTTAATGCTCTGAGGACCATCTCTGTGCACAATCCTCAATTGTAGTTTGCTTACTTCCTTCGAATAGATTTCTAACAAATGGGATGAAAGTTGTGGATTTTGTAAAGATTGCTTTGTTTACAGCACTTACATCCCACCCACAGGAGTGTGCAGAGGACCTGAGTCTTGGGAGTGTCCAGCTCTGGGAGGCCGGGGTCAGGGAGTGCAGCCCTGGCGCTGGTTCTGAACTTGGGGCCTGTGGAGAGGCTGCTTTCAGACTCCTCTGCTCCTGGTGTGAGTGGTTCTCCATCAAGTGGCAAAAGGTTGGCGACCCATGGTGAGTCCTGCCCCAGATGGAAGCAAAGGCAAGGTCGCTGGGGCTGTCTGGGTGGGAAAGTGCTAGATACTGGGGGAAACGAAAATGCCTTCATTACCCTGACGCTCCTATCATGTGTTCCACAGTGGTCCTGTCTTTCACAGTCTTAAGCCTTTTGAAAGCCTAATGAATTCAAGGACGCCTCTGTCTCCTGGACACACACACACACACACACACACACAGCCTTCAATTTCAAGGAATTCATTGATCCGCAGGGGTCTCTGGGTTTATGAACGCTAGGTTAAGAACCTCTGCTTTAGAGACCATTAGTAGTTCTGGCCTTCTTTCCAGAGAGTTAGCACTTCGGGGACCCTTTTCTGTACTAGAAATTTCAAGCCACACTCAGGATCACCGTAATGGTCAGAGTGTGGCCTTTTTAGGCAAAAGTCCCTCATCAATAGCCACTTAGTGTGCACAAAGGGGAGGCACTCTGATTCTCAATACTGAGGGTGTGGGTGTGCTCAAGGTGCCCGGACAGCTTGACAAGTTGAGAGAAAGTTCATCAGAAAGAACACACATGCATTCACACATATGCATTCCTAGAAACACACATGCACACACATGCATATCATCCTCTCAGACCTATGCATACTCACATATATGCCACGTGTATCTTCCCAGATACATATGTGCTTCCATAGGCAAGCACATACATATACACTCTCTCATGCATACAAACAGACACACACACACACACACACACACACAGCCCTAAGCTAGTCCTTCACTCCTCAGGCTCAGTCCTGGTACCTCCCTTTCCTCCTTTACTGGGTCTTGGCCCAGGTTCCCCACCCCTTTGTCCTCCCACCCAATGGTGAGTTCCAGCGAATGTAAAAGAAGCTCAGGAGGAAAGTGGCAGATAAATTTAACAAGCATTAAAGTTAATATATAATTTAAATATGTATAAAATTATTCTATGTATCGATTAGAAAATGGGCTGTTGACCGTTTCAAGGCAACAATCAATTTCAGAGTTCACAGGTCAGGTCAAGTTTCTTTCTAATGATGTAAGGAAGAAGGCAGCATTAGGGGATAATGAACTCCACAGCTCACAGACGGATCTATGGCTGGTGGCCGCCCAGTGGCATCCCTGGCGGGTGTAGATGGAGTTCTCTGTGGGCCTGTGTAAAAGCCTGGCCGGGCGACAACCTACGATGTAATCAAGGCAGCCTCTGGGATGACTGGCCTTTTAAAAAAGACCAAGTGGTTGTTGAAGCTCTTGGTTGTCAACAGGCAGCTGCGGTGGAACCCCATTAATGCGGTTGAGTGGAGAGCTTCCCCTTTTCTGGGAAGTGGAAATGGACTCAGCCAGCACCGTGAATCACCTGGCTTGACAGGGGGCTGGGCAGGACTGGGGGCAGGGGCAGATTGAGGGCTGTGACCACAAGAATCCCCCAAATCACTAGGAGGTTCTGAGCTGGAAGTAGAGGACTGTTTCCATGGGTATCTCTGCATCTTTTAGTAAAACTGAGAGGGACCAAGGTTTGAAAGGGGTAAGAGAAGAAGGGGTGAAATGGGTGATGGGCCCAGAGCAGCACGAGGCAAAGGCATAATGAGTAGCTGAGGGTGGCCCTGCCCAGCCCCAATCTGCTTCCTGCTCAGGGAGAGCATGGGGAACTCACCTGACTCCTGGATGGGAACCCAATCAGAAATCTGGATTTGCCTTCTAATCCCTGTCATCTCATGACCAAATAGTCCATAGACTCCAAAGGCAAGATATACCAGATTCCAGGGCTCCCATGTCCCACCCTAAGAGGAACTTGCTCAGAGATTGTTTTTTAAAATGTAATGCGATGACTTTAAGTCTTCCTAACTTACTACACCTGAGTAGGTCCAAATTCTGTTATTTGAGGGGCAATTAAAAAGGCATTTCCACATTCCAAAATAGCTCTCAGGTGGGGCCCATTCTTGACGCCCAAAGTTCTAACATTAGAGATACATGTTCTGAGCATCACATCCTTCTTTTAAGATGCATACCTGCTCTGCAGGTCACTGGTCTACCATTCCAAAGGAGGTGATCAATTAGGTGATGAGTGGTCCAGGGAGAGAGGGGAAAATGACGGACTTGCCTTCTTCTATGCCATGTGTTGACAGGGACCACTTCATGGTGTTGAGAGTCCCCCGTGGGGTTTGTATTGGTTATGAGCTTCTTTAGAAAGCTTCTATAAAAGGGTCTTTGGAAAGGCTTCTTTAGAAATGAGTGAAATAAGTAGATGGGGAGAAGGAGGGAGGTGGGTGAGAGAAAGAAAGAGGAGAGGGAAGGACAAGGGATGTAGGAAAAGGGAGCCTTGGCCACTTTCAGATGTCCCTGCACTTGCACATCATGTTCCCTGGACCTTCCTGCTGTCACATTTCCAATCTGTCTCTCATGAGAACCGCTGGCCTCTGTCAGGTGTCCCTCTGTGGTACAAGTATTCCTGAGCAGTCCCTGCCCGCCCCTAGCAGCCCACACTGCTACACTCTACACTCTGCACTCCTATAGGGTTGTGGACAGGCATGCAATCCATACAGTAAACTATATGGATCTGTTGGCTCCACTCTACTTGATTGATAGAAAAAGCCTGCCTTTCACCTCAGTACCTCTGTCTTGCTCAGTATGTTAATTCCCTTTAGTAGGTGCTTAATAAACACTTGTTCAACCTAATGTGTGCCAAGAAGCAGGGTTTGTTCAATTTTATGGATGCTCAGCTAGACCTGGGGTGACAGGTCACATGTAAAGAGGCCAGAATTGGAGATGATTCCTGAGGGCGAGTAGGGCAGGAGCCAAGGCTATTTTTAGAGAGCCAGGTACAGGTTAAATAACATCATATATACCACGTTCTTCTATGAGCATCTTCAAAAGGATGAAATAAGGTGATAAATGCCAAACTTGAGTGAGGGTAAAGAATCCAAAAGAGCATGCCATGGTATATGGTACAGAAGGAGGGCTCACTTCTGTTCTGTCCCAGTGACAGTGGTGAGGCTGACAGAATAAAATCTGCAAGCCGATAGGAAACCTAGTAGTCTAGGCTCCCAGCTCTAGCTGCACTCCATGCTACTCCGTCTCCATCTTCTTGAGTTGCTGCTCTGCCACTGAGCCCAGGAGGCCTCCGAATTCCAAGCTCCTGTCACGGGGGTAGCTCTGAGCCTGGAATACGTACCCAGTCCAACCCCTACACCACAGACCCAGAAGTGTGGGAAGACAGGAGAGCTTCCAGTGTCATTGACAATGTAGGAAACTAACACCCATTTGGAAACAGTTGTTAATGGAAATTGTGATGTCAGGGCACCTGTAGGTTACCGGTGGTACCAGTTCCACCAAGAATGGCACTTTCACCTTGTCTTCCTAGAACACTTGCTGCTTCTCCAAGTTCTGCCATATTAGAGGCTGTTGACTGTGCCTGCCTTCCAGCACAGCTGGGCCAGGGATGCCCCTGGCTAAATGATGGCTCTATGCCCAGGCAGCACATCATTTTTGGTTGTCACAGCAGGTATGAAGAACAACCTCACAACCAGGTTTGTAACAACCTCCTCCTTTTCCCCTCATTAATCTCATGAAGTGGAAGAAGGCAGAGAGCTGGGTGTAGCTCTATAATTTATGTACATTACTGAATTAACCAGGCATGTAATTAGTGCTCAGGTGCTCAGCAGAAGAAGAGCTGCTCACGATTAGTCAAATTTCACTTTAATGCCCTGAAGTTGGGAGAGACAGGATGGCATGGGTCCACAGAGCTGCCTCATTGCACCCCCATACCCCAAAGCCCCCTGTTTGACTACCCTTTCTTGTGTCTGGAGACTGTAATGTTTGGGGCACTTTGGGATGTTTATGGAGATTTATTTAACTGTTCCAAGTGCTGTAAATCATGTCCTGACTAGGAAAATCTGTGATCTTGGTGTTGAAATATTGGGGAGCTGCCAGTCATGGGAGCCAGTCATGGAAGGCTCAGAGTCTTATGTGAATTAGACGGAGATGAAAACTAGTTGAGTGTTAGCAGGGCCTTGGGTACAAAGCCATCTTTGCAGCTTGTGTGAGGCTTGTGTTCACAAGGAGAGGCCATATCACAACTGCAGTGAGAGACAATGAGGGATTAGACCTGAGGCCTCCAGATGACATCCAGCCTCAATTGTCCTCTCCAGCCCTGCCACCTACAGCTTCTTGATAACAGTTGTTCCTGACAGGCAAGTCAACTAGTCATCCAAGAACACAGCTTGCCTTTTTTGTTGTTGTTGCTACTCTTGTCCTGATTCTGCCTTAAAATGCCCCTTCTCACTGGCTCAGTTTGAATCTCACTCCTGCCAGAAGTCTCCTCCAACCAGTGTTTTTGGGGGAAAGGACTTCACGTTTCCAGGCACTCGATGGGGTTGACTTTATTGCCTTCACACAAGATCAATTCTATTTCAGATTAGCCTGGCAGCCCCAGTAAGAGAGTGACTGTGTGGGCAGGAGTGTATGAGGGGCAGAGAGGGTAGAAAAGGCAAGGCTTGTGGTTGGTCCCCGGATCCAGGCCTAGATCATCACTTTGCCAGCTTTAGATCTTTGATCTTGAATTAGAACTATAGTAGTGGTGCCTTGGATGGCAGTTGGTGACAGTGAGCTTATTCCTAGAGCAGAGCTGTTTTTAATCAGCTTTGCAGTGTTCGTATGTTCACCTCTGAGGGGTCTCATGCTCTTTTATGTGTGTTCCACTTCCCTACTGAAGTTGTTCAGAGCTGGGGTTCAATAAGTTTCATGGATCTGGCCCAGCACACTAATGCTCAGATTTTTCGGGGTATTGACATGGATTCTGCATGGCATATTATCCCAGCCCAGCCTTCTCTCTTCCTGTTTCCCAGGAGCTTAGAGCTCCCAAGTTTAGGGCTGGAGGCAAGAGGTGATCAGACTGTCTCAGCGATGTGAAATTACCTGACCCTTACAAAATAATGCCATTCACGTCCTTACACAGCCGGCTGTAGCTGTATCTCTATAGAAGGATCTGGTTTGGAGCAGTTTAATTTGATCGTTTCCCAAGCTCCTGGTGTTTGAGCCATATCATGAAATTTTAGTGAGTACCAAGATACTCAGAGTCCCCCCACCTTTTCTTTCTTATAATGGACAGATTCTATTTTATTTTGCTTTTCTGCAAAACCACATCAGTAGAGTTTCAGACCACCTTAGGAGAAGACCTGTCTCTGAGCTGCTCATCTCCAAGCAGCGTGTGCCAAAAGTTTATTGTTTGGATACTCATTGATGGCCCTGGACTCCCATTCTTGGATCTGCTCCTTTTGACAAAACATGCTCTTTAATTAAAAACATCCTCCAGATGCTGAGATGGCTGCTCACTCCCCATTCCACAGCAGCAAAGCTGGAAGAGGAGAGGGAAGGCCCAGGGAGATGGCTGGGCCGTAACTTAACTCTCACACATTAGCCCTGCCTGCACTTGCCCTCTCCTGTTTTAGCTTCCCTGCTAGTGAAACAAGCAGGATTAACACATGACTAGAGAAGCCGGGGTCATAATTACACCCTATGAGATGGGGCAGCAGAACCACCAAATAAATCCCTGGACAATTATTAAAATGGCTCAATGCATTACACAAATTAGAACAGGCTGGGACTTTGGGGGTGAGGGGAGGGGAGTGAAGACCCAGTATTTAAGTGTTCTTGTAAGCCATCTAAGATATTAATGTTGCAAAGCTCCTTATGAATATTTAAGAACATAAAATGGGGCTCCGTTGCAGTCCCACATCACCACAGAAGCCCGTAATACAGTCGTGTTCACTTAAGAAGGCAGAGTAGCACCCGTGGCAGATTGAAGCCAGATGAACCAGGGTCGGCGCACTCGCAGCAGTGATGCCGGTCCCAGATTGGTGATGATGTCGCATTATATCCTCCTGGAAGAGGATTTAGTTAAAGACCTGAACAACTCTAATGGGCGGGACTCCCCGGTGGTGGTTAACCCATTTCCTCCACTTCCCAGCGATGTCAGGAGATTGACATTGTTCCTGTTTCCACACAGAGAGGATGGAGACTTTACTCATTTCGTTTCAGCCCAGGTTACACACAGTCCTCTCAGAGCAGGAATCCTGGGACCTCTTGGCTCACCAGACAGTGATTTCTCAGAGTTCTGTTTGTGGTCCTCTTAATCTGAATCCTTACGGGTAACAAATAGCTCCAGGTTCTTACTAGGAATGACTGAAGTCCACTGTATAAAAGAAAGTGAAGGGCTGCTCTGCTGGAGACCTGTCTTGCTTAGAGGTCAAGTTCAAAGGTGTCTTTGTAGCATTTGCCCAGTGTGTCCTGGGAGGAGGCTGGAGACAGGTCAAGCACAAAGGGGAGGAGCATAGGACAAGGACTCAGAGACTGTGGGTTCTAGCTTCAGCTTGCCCGAGTTTTACTTTCTGCCCGGCCTTCTCTGTCTGTCAAGTGGCTTAAATATCCTTGACTAGTCTGGCTATGAATGGATATAGGTGTGGCCCCCCTGGGGAAGAGGAACACTATAGAATATATGATACGCATACTATTTGTCTAGTTTTATGTCCATTTCCTGTTGTTTTTTTCTGTACCCTCCTCCAAGGTTTTCCATCCAACTTTGTTCTTCCTCCAGATACATTGTAAAAGGGAATGGCTCAATTTCTGCCCCCTGCCTACCCCCTTCAGAATCCTGGCTGACTCTTTTCAGGATCAGGGCCATGCCAAGGGCAGCACCCTGTACCTTCCCTAGTAGCCTGCAGCTGAGGTAACCTTTGATTGTCCACAGAGAGCCATCCATCTCAGGATGTACAACAGGCCCCCTCACCACACAGAAATGTTGAGGAGGCAGAAGGAAGGAAAGCTCTGCACCCCCTAGGTCTTCAAGCCTCAGATGGATGAGGGACAGAGCACGAGGGCGACAGATACACAGCCTGTACAGGTACATGGCATGCACACCTGGCCACAGAATGTTCTGTGCTTTCAGCCCTCCCAGCAACTCAGATGGACTCAGTCCCCGTCCAGGTGGAGTTGGTGTCACACCCAGTTGTGTCAACAGCATGACAGGTAAGGCTGTGAACAGCAGGCTATTTGTTCCTCAGATGCTCACAGGGAACAATTCTTGGCCTCATTATTTTCCAAATTTAAATAATAATCTCTGCTATTTGCTGAGGAACCACACAGCCACCCTGAGAAGTAGGTATTCTGTACTCTCTCCAGCTGACACTCAGCAAGTGCTCAGGGAAGCCCCAGGCCCTGGCCACCAGCTCCCGGTCTCACTTTCTCAAGGATTACTCTGCACACTCACAAGTATCATTCCCTCAAGGATTTTCTGTCTCACCAGACCTTTGACACCCACTGCCAGCTTGGCTTGACCACACAGGAATTGATGAGCCATTAATTACAGCTTAATTAAATCAAAATGAATCAAGTCCTAAGAACACCTTGTCAGCTGACTTGGGCTCAGATCTTGCACAACTTGTTTATTTTCTCAGGGCCTCAGTTTTTTTTATGGAAAACCAGGTAGAGGGACAACTAAAATAACCTACCTCTTTGAGTTAATCAGTATTTTAGTTTAGACTTTAAATGTTCCCCATAGGCCCATGTATTAAAGGTTTGGTCCATAGAGTGTGGTGTTACTGGGAGTTGGTAAAACCTTTAAGAGGAGAGGCCTAGTGGGAGGAAATTAGGTAGGGGGTGTGTGATCAGAGAGGATATGGGACCGCTCCCCCAGACGTTTCCTCTCTCCTTTGCTTCCTGGCTTTCACAAAGTGAGCAGCTTTCTCTGCCACATGTTCTTGCCACAGGCCCAAAAGCAATGGGGTTAACTCACCATAGACTGAAATATCCCAAACTATGAGCAAAATAAACCTTTTCTTTTTGTAGGTTCATTATCTCAGGCATTGTGTTACAGTAACATAAAGCAGACTAATACAGTGAGACTTCAACAACACGATGCCTGTGAAGTGCTTGATATGTGTCACAGATTCTTGTGAGCACTAGGTTGTGGTTACCATCATTTCCATCTTAGGTATGATGTTTCTGGGGCAGAGATTTATCTCAGCCAGAGCTTAAAATTCAGATACCCAGCAAGGGAAAAATATAACATCTTTAACCTTTATCTACCAACAACATTATAAGTCTTAACATGAAATGTGGACCAGACTCCTCCATGGTTCCTGCCAATGCTGAGATTTTCTGACTCTATTAAATACTTAGAGTGGTGGGGTTTTGTAGAAAGGGGCACAGATGAGGCATCTGGAGGCACAGGCAGGAGGTGTCAAGAGATAAAAGGAAGCCTGTGGCGAGAAGAGGATTATCTATAGGAGGACTGTGTTTCCGTAGGTTTCCAGGTTGGCCTTATTCTTTGCTCAGTGGTTTCTCTGGACCATTTTCCTTAGTTGTCTGAGACAAGAGTGAGCAATTCTGACTTTTCCCTGGATGTGATTTGCAAATACCATTACTCAAATGTTCAATATTATCATTAGTATTTGTTAGGCATGGTACTTATCCTCATTTTACAATTGGAGAAAGCAAATCTTGAGGCTATATAGCGGGGAAGTAGGGACATTGAGTCTGAACCTGAACAGACTGCATCTGGAGCTGTGCCTACACATTAGACCTCCTTCACAAGTGTTTCTAAGATCACGATGCTTTCAGCCTGGCCTTGGCCCCAAATTCCCCTTGCAGTTGTAGAATTCATGGAGTCTCTGTGCACTATACGTACTCAAAAATATTCAGTACTTCATTGCCTGCCAGGTGCTAATGGAAAAGATGCTATTGACCTGCCATCACTAAGCTCAAAGAATTAGATTGGGATTGTGTTAGGGCATGCATACTCTCTCAACTGCCCTAGTCTGGAGAGTGTGTGCATTTATAGATTGGGTGCTCAGGACTGGAAGTTCAGTCTGGAGCCAGGTATGAAAAAGTTTCTTTCTTTAGGTTAAACCAGCTGGCTTTAGGCGCAATCATGGTTCCCTGAGGATTAAAGGAAAAGTATCACAGACTCCTAGAGCTCTAAGATCTTTTGTCTGATTAGCAATTTAACTGAGTGGACGGCCAAAGCTGAGGAAGAAAAACGAACAGATGCAGAGCAAAGGCACTTATTCTCATGTGGATTCTTGGATCATTGGATTCTTCTCTTTTTGATTCCTAAATTTTGTTCTTTTTTGTCTATTATAACCCTCACTTGTCTCTTTTTTCTTTCCTTTTTTATAGTACTGAGAATTGAACCCAGGGGCATTATACCTTTGAGGTATACCCTCAGCCTCCTTGCCCCCAGATATTTAAATTTTGAGATAGGGTCTTGCCAAGTTGTTGAGGGTCTCACTAAGTTGCTGAGACTGGCCTCGAACCAGCAATCCTCCTGTTTCAAGTACTGGAATACAGGCATGCACAACCATGGCCAGCATTTTCTTTTCCTTTGAAGTAAAGGGAGCTTATAATCTATAAACTCACACATTGTTGTACTCTTTTGGTATTCCCTAATAGTTTAAGGTACACACGTTTTATTTCTACTCAGCTCTGATATTTGAAGGATGGGGTTGTGTTCAACAACACAGTGCCTGCCACACAATAATTACTCAGTCAGTATTATCTGGTTAAAGGGATGAATGGATGGTGTGAGACTCATGAGTTCTCCACTGAGCCTAGCCCAGGACTGAGCATATAGTGGCTGCATGTATGTTCATGAATATAACTGACCCTTCTCAGATTCTTTTTTCTTAAGCAACCTTAGTCCTAGTACTCTGGAATCATAAGTCCTGGCACAGCTGTTGAGAAGCCATCCTCTTACTTACCTACTGTTGGATTTGTTGCTTGCGCCCTTTGCCAAGAAAAATATATGTCATATTGTACTTTTAGGAGGCAACGATGTGGCCCACTGAAAGGATTTTTGGGGGAAAACCAACAGAAATATAATAATTCTTGGAGGCTCATCTTAGGATTCAAATGGAGAACATCTAATTAGCCCATAGTAATTAGAACATCATGGAGTCTTCCAGGTGGACTTGAGAGATGATCTAGTTCAGTGATGTTCCAACTTTTTTCCTTTAAGCTTTAGACTTTTTCCTCAAATAAAAGTCTATAATGTTTTGGAGTTTCTCTGAAGTGACAAATGGTGCACGGAGCCTTATATTCTTAGTTTCTAGAGAGGTCCTGAGAAATCCCTAGAACTTTTTGGAGAACATTATAAGAACCAACATTGGTTATTATAAGAAACAAGTATCATTCATTTTGGTAAGCCAGAATATAAACTGGTTTTCTATTTTGAGGGAATGTAATTTTAGGTCAGACTCAATTTACGGATATGGGTGCACTTAGATGTTTGATTCAACATGATTGCTCTAGTAACTGGGGTTTCTAAGTATTTTCTTAGTTTATTGAAAACTATATTTTATAAAGACCCATAAGGAATTAAGATGATCAGAAATCCCTTGAAATAATGTAACAAATAAAAATATGTATATGTAAAATAGGTATTATATATTAGCATATGTAACCTGCTTACCCACTCTTAACTTTATCTTTTAAGAAGAAGAAAATTAATCTTTTACCAAGGTCCTAAGAAGTATCAAAAGGGGAGTGCCCACATCTCTGATGAGCTCTGCAAAAGCTCTTATTTTTATTCTGAGAGTGCTGTAGCTGAAATGGGATCCCTAAGTTCATTGGGGATTCTGGGATCCTCAGGGCAAGAGACCAAGGAATGACACTTTAAAAACCTCCAGGGGTGAGGTGGTACATGTATTATTTAATGATCTTAATTGCATTAGAATCCATGCTGGCTGCCTTAAGCAAAAAAAGGTTTTTATAAAAGGATATCAGGAACTACATGAAATGCCTTTGGGCAGGGGTAGCTGAAGAGACAAGTCTGGGATGTGGGACAGCTTTAGTAAGACACCACTGCCCTTCAGCCCTGTAGCCCTCAGGGCTGGCTGCCAGAGGCTGTGCACTCTCACCATTACAAAACTGGCTGTCGTCACCACTGTATTTTCCAGATGTTCCCTCTACTGCATTCAGGTTGCTCACTTCTGAATACAATTTTCACACAGACCTGTCAGATTCATCAGAATGTAACATACCTGCATCATAACTATACAGGAATCTGGGAATGTAAGAACTTTTAGCTAAACACATTAAGATGTTGCAACAAACCATGTTTCTGTCAGCAAGGAGAAAGTAGAAAATGTCTATTGGTAAGAAACTGATAGTGTTCAATACATCATGGTCCTATAAGAAAGAGCAGGCTAGTGTTCTAACCAAAACAGTCCGGACTCATAAGGATCTCAGAGAAGGCTAATTGATTATGAGGTCTTTGGCACTGAACTATATATACAATTTTTTAAAATTTTTTATTGGTGCATTATATTCATACATCATATTGGGGTAAAAAACTTGTGTGTACATACATGTACATATCACTGATTTAACCCGTACCCAATTCCCACCCCCACCCCATTCCCTCCCCGTCCCTTCTTCCCTTGCTTGGCTTAGTGGTTGACATATATATATTTTGGTGGTACTGGGGTTCCTGGAAGCCCTTCTACCTCTGGGCTACACTCCCAGACCTATTTTTTATTTTTGGAAACAGTCTCTTAAGCCAGCGTTGCTGGCTTAGAACCTGCGTGATCCTCCTGTCTCCGCCTCCCAAGTGCGGGGATTACAAGCATGTGCCACCACGCCCAGCCTGACTTCAATATGTTTAAGTACATTGTGTGTTTTAGAGAATTTCCTTCTTCCCCCCCTCCTTTCTCCTTTTTTAGGTTGTCTTGTTTGCTCCTCTATAAGATTTCCTTTTCATATAGAGTTCCTTTTATGACTCATTTCTCCTTAGCTTTCACATATTAGGGAAAGCATCTGATTTCTTATTTTTTGTGACTGACTAATCTCATTTAGCATAATGTCCTCCAGTTCCATCCATTTCCCCAAAAATGATATAATTGAGTTTTTTTAATAGCTGAGTAAAATTCCATTGTGTACATACCCCACAGTTTTGTAATCCATTCATCTGTTGATGGACATCCTGGCTGGTTCCATAGTTTGGCAATGGTGAATTGTGCAACTATGAACATAGATATGAATGCATTAGTTTGGTAGTTTGGTTTACTTTCTTTTGGGTAGATACCCAGAAGTGGTATTGCTGGATCAAATGGTAGATTTATTCCCATTCTTCTGAGGATCCTCCATACTGTTTTCCAAAGTGGTTGTACTAGTTTGCAATCCCACCAACAATGTATTAGAGTTCCCACTTCTCCACATGCTCACCAGCATCTGTTGTTTGTGTTTTGAATGGTTGCCATTCTAGTTGGAGTTAGGTGAAGTGTCAGGGTAGTTTTGATTTGCATCTCTCTGATTGCCAATGATGTTGAACATTTTTTCATGCATTTATTGGCCATTTGAATTTCTTCTTTTGTGAAGTGTCTATTTAGTTTGCTTGCCCATTTTTTACTGGATTATTATTTTTTTTTAGTGTTGAGTTTCTTGAGTTCTCTGTATATTCTAGATATTAGTCCTCTATTGGAGGGGTAGGTGGCAAAATTTTTCTCCCATTCTGTTGGCTCTTGGTTGAGGTTCTTGATAGTTTCCTTTGCTGAACAGAAGCTCTTCAGTTTCATGCAATCCCATGTATTGATTCGCCTTTTAATTTGTTGTGCCTTTGGGGTCTTGTTGAGAAAGTGTTTATCTGTGCCTATGTGCTACAGTGTTGAACCTATGCCCTCTTCAAGGAGCTTCAAGGTCTCTGGTTTGATTTCCAAGTCTTTGATCCATCTTGAACTGACTCTTGCAGGGTGAGAAAGTGGGATTAATTTCCAATTTTCTGCATATGGTTAACCAGTTTTGCCAACACCATTTGTTGAACAGGCTATCTTTTTTCCAGTGTATGTTTTTGGCCCATTTGTCAAAAATCAATTGGCTGAAAGTGTGTGGACTTGTTTCTGGGTCTTCTATTCTGCTCCATTGGTCTATGTATCTGTTTTTGTGCCAGTATCATGCTGTTTTTATTACAATGGCTTTGTAGTATAGTTTAGAGTCAGGTATTGTGATTCCTCCTGCATGGTTTTTATTGCTGAGAACTACTTTGGCTATTCTGGTTTTTCTGTTATTCCAAATAAATGTAAGGACTGATTTTTCTATGTCTGTGAGGAATGATCTTGGTAGCTTAATGGGCTTAGCATTGAATCTGTAGATTACTTTTGGGAGGATGGCCATTTTAATGATATTTATTCTTCCAATCCATGAACATGGAAGATCTTTCCATCTTCTAAGATCTTCTTCAACTTCTTTTTTTAATATTTTATAATTTTCTTTGTAGAGATCTTTTACCTCCTTGGTCAAGTTTATTCCTAAGTATTTTATTTTTTTGTGGGAGATCCTGAGTGGAAGTGTTTTCTTAACTTCTTTTTCAGTGGGTTTATGGTTGGTGTACAGGAAAGTTACTGATTTTTTAAGATTGATTTTGTATCCAGACACTTTGCTGAAATTGTTGATCAGTTCTATAAGCCTTTTGGTTGAGTTTGTTGGGTTTTCTAAATCATGCCATCTGCTAATAGTGAAAGTTTGAGTTCTTCTTTTCCTATTTGTACTCCTTTGATTTCCTTTTCTTGCCTTATAACTCTGGCTAGAGTCTCTAGTACTATATTGAAGAGAAGTGGTGAAAATGGACATCCTTGTCTTGTTCCTGTTTTTAGGGGAAATTATTGAAAATTTTCCCCATTTAATATGATGTTGGCAGTGGGCTTATTGTAGATTGCCTTTATGATGTTGAGATATGTTCCTTCTATTCCAATTCTCTGCAGTGTTTTTATCATAAATGATGTTGGATGTTATCAAATGCTTTTTCAGTGTCTATTGCAATGATCATGTGATTTTTGTCTTTGATTCTGTTTATATAATGAATTACATGGATTGATTTTCGTATGTTGAACCAGCCTAGCATTCCTGGGATGAATCCTACCTGGTCATGGTGTATGATTTTCTTGATGTGGTTTTGAATGCGTGTTGCTAGTATTTTGTTTAATAGTTTTGTATCCAAGTTCATCAGAGATAAAGGCCTGAAGTTTTTCTTCCTTGAACTGTCTTTATTCGGTTTGGGTATTAGTGTGATGTTGGCTTCATAGAATCTATTGGAGAGAGTCCCACTTTTTTCTCTTTCATGAAATAGTTTGAGGAGTACTGGGGTTAGCTCTTTTATAAAGGTTTTATAGAATTCACTTGGGAAACCATCTGGTCCTGGGCTTTTCTTTGATGGTAAGCTCTTTATTGCTATTTCAATCTCTTTGATTGTTATTGGTTGGTTTAAGTGTTCTATATCTTCTTGACTCAGTTTAGGAAGGTTGTATTTATCTAGGAAGTTGTCAGTTTCCTCCAGATTTTCCATTTTGTTGGAGTATAGTTTTTCAAAGTACTTTCTGATAATCCTCTGGATTTCTACACTGTCAGCAGTAATGTCTCCTTTTTCATTTGTTTCTAGAAATTTCTTTATTTCAGCTCTTACATCTTCTATGACCCATTCTTCATTCAGAATTGTGGTGTTCAGTCTCCACATATTTATGTTGTTTCTCTGGGTCTTCTGATAATTGATTTCTAGTTTATTCCATTATGGTCTGAAATGACACAGGGAAGGAAGTATGTAACATTTTTTGAATTTGCTAGTGCTCATTTTGTGTCCCAGGATATGATCCATTTTGAAGAAGGTTCCTTGAGCAGCTGAGAAAAATGCAAACTCTGCTTGAGTTGGGTAAAATATTCTATATGTGTCCAACAGGTCCATTGATTAATGGTGTTCTTTAGTTCTGAGGCATCTTTACTGACCTTTTGTCTGGAAGATCAGTCTAATGTTGTGAGAGGTGTGTTGAAGTCTCCCAGTATTATTGTACTGGGATTTATGTGTGACTTCATGTCACAAAGCGTTTGATTTATGAAAGTAGCTGCACCTATGTTTGGGGCATAGATGTTGATTATTGTTATTTCCTCTTGCTGGATTATTCCTTTTACCAGTAAAATATGACCTTCTTTGTCTCTTCTAAGAAGTTTGGGTTTGAAGTCTAATTTGTCTGACATCATAGTTGCTACTCCTGCTTGTCTTTGAGTTCCATTAGCATGTATTACCTTGCTCCAGCCATTTACCTTGAGTTTGTTCCTATCTTTACTTGTGAGGTGTGTTTCTTGTAAGCAGCAGATGGATGGATTCTGGTTTTTAATCCATTTTGCCACTTTATGTCTTTTAATTAGGGAGTTGAGGCCATTTACATTCAGTGTGATTATTGAGAGATAAATTTTAATTTCTAACATGTTAAGATTTTCTATTTGAGAAACTGTTTAATTCTTATTTGCTTAATTGTCTGCTGGATGGAAAATCTTGTTTTTTGGTTCTGGCATGTATTACCTATTTCTTCTTTGTAGTTAATCTCCTTGAGTCTTTTCTCTAGCACTGGTTTTGAAGACATAAATTCCTTCAGTTTCTGTTTGTCATGGAAGCTTCTTATTTCCCCATCTAATTTGATAGAAAGTTTTGCTGGGTAGGAAATTTTTGGCTGGAAGTTGTTTTCTTTCAGAGTTTGGAATATGTTACTCCAAGCCCTTCTGGCTTTCATGACTTGGTTTGGAAGTCTGGAGTGATTTTAATTGATTTGCCTCTGAATGTCACTTGGCCTTTTGTTTTCGTTGCCTTTAAGATTCTCTCCTTGGCTTCCACATTGGTCATTTTGACAATTATGTGGTGTAGGGAACCTCTCCTCCGATCCTGTCTAAAGGGAGTTCTATAAGTTTCCTGGACCTGTGTATCGACCTCTTGCTCTATGTTTGGAAAATTTTCTGCTATTACTTCCTTGAAGAGATTATTGATTCCTTTGATTTCACCTTCTTTTACCTCCTCTATTCCAATTATTCTTAGGTTAGCTCTCTTGGCCCATATTTCTTCAATATCAAATTCCTGCTGTTGGATTTTTTTTTTCTAAATTGTAAACTATGCCTTCATTTTGGAGTGATCATCTTCCAGGAGTGAGATTCTATTCTCCATGTGGTCTAATCAATTTTTTATACTTTGAATTAAGGCTTTTACTTCAATGATTGCATTCTTTATTTCTTTTAAACTCTAAATTTTTTTCAAAGGTCATATATTATTTATACAGTTATATTCCTGATTTGATCTTCTGGAGATCTCTGTATTTCTGCGTTATCAGTCTCTGATGTTGTGGGGTTGTGGGTGTTATTTGTGCCATTGTTATTTCTCTTTCACATGATTTCAGCAGTTTGTGCCTTCTTTTGCTTCTTCCCTGGGTCACTACGACTTCATTTAGAGTGCTCTGGATCTTGAGTCTGTGGTAATCTCAGTCACCACTACTCTTTTACTGGGTTGTATCACAAAGTCTCAGACCCAGGGAGTTAATCGAGGCTGCGCAAGGCCATGGGTGTGGCAGGCTGGGTGTTTTCCCACAAGGAGCTGTGACTAGGGTGTGGTATCTCTGTCACTGCTACTCCTTCACTGGGTTGGACTGCAAAAGCTCAGACCCACGAAGATTATCAAAGCTGCACAAGTCCCTGGCAGTGCAGTACTGGGATTTCTCCTTTACGGGCTGCAATTTCACTTACGGTTGTTGAGTGCGCTGATCTGGAGTTGAAGCGGGCGCGGTGACCTCACTGCTGCCACTAGCAATGTGGCACTGCTGACACGCCCTTGGCTGTGAGGCTGGTTCATTTCTTTTCTGGTTTTGAGCTCCGTTTGAGCTCTCTTCTCTGGAGCCTGGTGCTGTGAGGCAAGATAGCAGAGGCATGCCTCCGCCGCCACAATGTGGGCTGGTTTCTTTTCCGGTCTCTGGTTGTTTTTCTAGTCTTCTTTTTCTCTGTCCCTTGTATTTACAGTTTTTATTTCTCAGCTGATGGTGTTTTCTGGCAATGAAAAGCACTAATTTTGTGGCAATAGAGATTAATTGTTAGCGAGACTCATAAATGCTGCTTTTCTTTGTCGCCATCTTCCCGGAAGTCCTACAATTTTTTAAAGAAACTTCTTGGTCTGTATATTAAAACAAGCAAACAAACTATACCTAGCAAACAGAAGCCTTCTTTGAGGCACTAAGTATAGAGGATTATTGTTCCTCATCCAATTCCTAAACTTGAACCACAGGGCCAGAGCTCACTGAAGGAAGGAGAGTCCAGACAGCTTTGAGAAAGGACCCTGAAGTTATATTATGTGTATATATTAGAAATCCTATCACTGGCTGTCTTCAGAGAGATCTATATCTTTCCCAAAGCAAGGATTTCATGGGAGGAAGAGGATATATTCATAGTTTTTTAGTTTTTTTTTTTTTTTCTTGATTCTGGATTCTTGGGTATTCAGCATCCAACTGTGGTTTCCTGATCCAGGGATCGTTCGAGGGTTGAGTAGTAAATTTGACATTATAATTGGCCTAGTGGACACCAAGCGCATTCTATGTTGCTTTTCTCAATTCCTAACCCCGTAGTTGGAATAGATATGTCCAGTATAAAGAAGTAGTACATTAATCAATTAACCAAATCCTAAAAAGTTTCTATGTTAAAGAGTGCCACATAGAAGACCTAAACTGTTAAGCCCAAAGCACTACCCCAATTTCTAGGGTGAGAGATCATTAATTCTATCAAAGATTTGAAAGGTGCAGGTGTGATGGTTTTGATCCGTGTCATTTTAATCACTTATTTGTTCATAGTTGAAAATAGGGATGTTCTGGAGAATAACAATAGAATAATATAAATGTGAAGTGTCCTTCAGTTACAACTATTCCAGATAAGGCCACCTTGCTGAAGCAAATAACCCAGCTCCTGACACTTGCTGTGCAGCCATTTATATGGCTAGTGTTTTTTATTTTAATTCATTTCCAATAAGAAAACACAATTTGCTTTCACCTGGTAAGGATTGCAGTAAACTTTACTGTTCCAGCTCTTCTCTATGTCATGACATTTGATCATATCTTTATCCTACAAGAAATCAGGCTGACTCAGCACATTGACAACATTGTGTCAATAAGGCTTGGAGGATATGTATATACTAGAGACATTTGAGTAAGACCAATACCAGAAATCGGGGGTGAATTCCAAGACACAAGCATCTAATAAACATTAAACAATTTTCTTTCTGTTTTTTATATTTATTGCAATGCATGGGCATAGATTTCTAAATGTACCTTATGTAGTTTTAATCAGTCTTCTGTCACTATTTAATGGTTCTTCACTTATAATTTTATATATACTTTTATGTGTGGATATGATGAGTTTTTACCCCTACTTAAAATGCCACAATTAGTTTAGCTTTGCTGTCCCCTTAGAGCTTACATTGTTAATGTTTTGCTTTTTCTTTAAGTCAACTTATCCATCTCTATGCCCAAAATACCTGAGAAGAATAGCTTAGAGGAGGAAAAGCTTATTCAGGCTTATAGTTTCAGAGTTTCGGTCCATGGTTGGCTAGCTCCAAGGCAGAGCATGAAAGAGGACAGCTGCTCTCACCTCATGGTGGCCAAAAGCAGAGAGAAGAGGAAGGGACCAGGGACAGATATAGTCCTCAAGACCACATCTTTGGTGACCAACTTCCTACAGCAGTACCCCACCTACCTGCAGTTGCCACCTAGTAAATTCATTCAAATGGTTAAGCTCTCAGTGGATATATCCACTGTGAGGTTAGAGCCCTGATTCAATGATTTCACCTATGAACATTCTATATTGCCAACACATGAACTTTTCTGAGGGGCAGTCTATATTCAACCCACAACCTCTCTAAGTATTGTTGCTATAAACATCTTTATAGAAATTGCTTTCTTTTGTGGAGGAGCCTGGTTATTTTCTTAGGGTATATTTTTTAAAGTGGAATCACTATGTCAATGGGTATTAATAGGTTTATAGCTTTTGTTACATATTGCCCTATTGCTGTCCAGACAAACTGAACCAATTTACAATGCTACTGACAGTATATAGGCATGCTATTTCCCACAGTCCATCCAGTTGGGTTTTCTACAGTTTATTTTGGTTAATTTAATATCATGTAATATACTATAAAGTTATGTTAATAAGCACCCCTTTAACTAGGAAGTTTATGCATTACAGGATATGACATAATTATTTTTAATTTTATATTTTGTTCATATTTTAGTTTTCCTGATGAGTTTATAAGCCAAGAGTGGTAGAGACTGTGCATCCATCATCCATGTTATCTATCTGTCCTTCATTTACTGAATACTTATTATAGTCTAGCCCAAGCACTATACCAGAATAGAGGAATACTAAAAAAATAAGGTGTAGTGCTCACCCTCAAGAGACTCTCACTGTAGTTGGCAACATGATCAGTGGTTATAATTAAATGTGATTTAAAATATGCACAAAGTGTTAATGGGGTTCAGAAGAAGAGCATGGGGGAGAGTTATCCAAGTCTTTCTTAGAATACTTCTAGTATTAACCATTCCTTGTGTTCACATTCAACCCTCAAGGCGGGAGAATCAAACTTTAGAAGATAAGTAAAGGTTAACAGGGGGGAAAGGAGTGAAAGATGGGTTGTGCACTGTGTGTAAAGGAGTGTGAAGTAAGATTGTTATGGGGCCTCAAAGGGTGAACAAGGAAAACTTGAGAGAAAGGCTATAAAGTTAGGTGAATCTGTTAGAATGATTTTGGATGTAGATAATAGAAAACTCTGACTTGACAAATTTAGACAGTAAGATAAATTTGTTATCTCATTAAGCAAGAATCTTAGAGGTAGGGCTGCCTTGGGGTCGACTAGCTCTATGGCTTGACAATGCCATTAGTGACCCATGTCCTTTCCATGTTTCTGACTTGTCATCTCAGTGAGCTTCCCTCCTGGTTACCAGCTGGGGGTGGCACTGTTTGAGGTATCTTTTGCAGACACAACAAGGTGGGGTAGAAGAAAAGGGATTCTATTTTTGCATTTTTTTCTTAAGAACAAAGAAACCCTTTCCAAGATCTCCACTGAAAGCTTCTCACTCCTAGGCATTTGCTGGATTATATAACTCCCCAAACCAAACTCCAGAAAGGGACACAGCATTACCAAGACTAATGAAGATGTGTTGGGACTTAGTTATGGATTAAGAATAGGATCACCTTCCCTGAGAGAGGGAACTAATCAAAAGTATAATTATCAAGGAAGAATGGGGAAATGAAATTTCAATAGAAAACCAATTGCATTTGCTATATCAGGACATGATATTTGTATCCTTTATGATTCTCATTGATTCATGGGTGTCAACATTTCTGAATTATTTCCTTATGGAGAATCTATCATTAGACAGTTTCATGAAGGTAGAGACCTGGTAGTAATGGAAGAGTCATAGCAGTGCTCTCCTTCCCCACTAAATCAGTGGATGCAGAGAGATACACAGAGCCATTAAATAAGTGTTCACTGCACATCTGCTATGTGCCAAACATGGTGCTATGTTCTATGGGCAGAGGGCAGAGTAAGATACAGCACTCAGTCCTTGCATTCAAAGAATTCACACTGACACCCGGGCGTGGTGGTAGATGCTTGTAATCCCAGCATTCAGGAGGCTAAGACAGGAGGATCGCAGTTCGCAGACAGCCTCATCTACTCAGCTACTTAGGGAGGCCCCTCACAACACAATGAGACCCTATTTCAAAATAAATAATAAAATAGGGCTAGGGGTGTAGCTTGGAGGTAGAAAGCCCCTGGGTTTCATTTCCAGGACCATGAAAAAAAAAAAAAGACTTCACACTGAGGGTTGGGGTAAGAAAATAAATGAGAGAGTAAACATATTCCTATATACAATATGCAAGGATAAATAGAACTGTCACATATTGATTATAATGCTGTGTTCTACTTAAGAACTTTATCTGGTCTTTGTATTTGATTTTTATAGCTCTCCTTATTTCTTTTCTTCATTGGCCACCGAGAAAAGTGAACCTCAGAAGGATTAGGTGCCTTATTCAAATTCTCATGGCTAGTAAGGGTGAGGCCCAGGTCACAAACCAAGGTTTGCTGACTCAGGGACCATTCTCTTCCCTGCTCTATATGGTTTCTCTGTCATTGACTCAACACCAAGGTGCCATGAATTCCCAAATGAAGGTCATGATTTCATCAGGGCAGGGAATGACTATTTTGCAAAGGATTTCTAATGTTAGTTGCATCTTAGAAGTCAGGAGTAACTAGATGAGCAAGGTGGGAAGGCATTCTAGCTAGGGGGAAGACCGCATGTGAAGTGGAAGATGGGGTTCTCTGGGAGTTAGGACTTGAGCAGTAGGGTGAGACAGAGATCATCTTGTATCTTATCCATAGAAGTTTGGATTTGTCTTCTGAGCAATGGGTATTTTATGACATCCCTGAAACAAAATTGAGTTTTATTTTTTATTTTAATTAATTAATTAATTAATCTTTTTTGAAGTACCAGGGATGGAACCCAGGAGCATTCTACCTCCGAGCTACACCCCAGCCCTATTTTTTATTCTTTATTTTTGAAACAGGGTCTCACTGAGTTGCAAAGGGCCTCACTAAGTAGCCGAGGCTGTTTGCGAACCATGATCCTCCTGTTTAAGCCCCCTAAATGCTGGGATTACAAGAGTGCACCATTACTCCTAGCCAAAGTTGGGTTTTAGAAAGACCATCTTGGTAACATTTTGGAAGGTGGACTTAGAGGAGTCAGAATACTGGAGAAACCAGCTAGGAAGTTATTGAATAATCCAAATGGAGATAATTAGGGAGGAGTAGAGAGTAGCTGAAGAGACATTTTAGAGGTAGAATCAAGAAGATTTGGTGACCAATTAGATTTGGAGGTTAAAGAAGAATATTGAGTATTATATCCACATATCTGATTTGGGTCATCAGAATGGTTTGGGAAATTAAAATGATTGTGATTCAAGAATCATTTTACTGTGAGTGACAGAAACTCACATTAGCTTAAGCCAAAAGAGATTCATAGATACCAGTAGCTGGGAAGAAATTGAGTATCTACTAGATCTGGAAGAAAAGATATAGGAGCTGAGGGCTCAGTACCTCTAGGACACTGTCTCTTTCGTCTTTGCTCTTCTCTGTTTGTTTTTTTCTATGTGCCAGCAAAGATAATCAACTCAAATATACATCCCCAGTCTTGCAGTGAAAAGACAACTTCTCTCAGCCATAGACCTTCTTGAGTCATAGACTCACCCTGGACCAATCTCTGTTTCAAGAAAAATGGAATTTTGTGGTGGCTGGGTGGAGATCAAATGATCTGTCCTGTGGCCAGAAGAAAGGAGGTGCAGAATGTACTGGGAAGCTCGAGCTAATACCTGTCATGGTTCACTTTGGATGCTGTTGACAAAGAGAGAAAGCAGTGGGTGAATAGCATTAAAAGGCTTTCAATCCAGATCTGATTTGGATATGTAGGATTCATAGCATCAAACTCCCCAGCAGACTCCAAGTGCAATAATGTTTTATTGAAATCAACATGCTGGTGAGACAAGGCTCCTGACAGACAGCAGATGGCTCCCACACAGAAAGGCTAATCAATTCAGACAAACAACAGCCATCATAAAAGAGTGGAACGTACACAGCATGCACACACATCAGAATGGCTCAGAGACAAAGGCTCTTGCTTGGCCCAGGCTGGAGAGAGAAGCAACCTCTTTGGAGGAGAATTGGGGGAAAGTCTGGGTACTCAGGCCCTCCCAAGCTGGGCTTGCCTCCCACGGTTTGCCTTCAAGGTCTCTATACCACTCACACTGAGCTCATCAGGCTTTCTCAGATTCCCAAACCAGTGCCTTTCCCCACTTTCTTTCCCTGTCCAGGATATCCTGTCCCTTCCCCTCTTTCTGTCCTTCAAGAACTGACCCAATTCTCGAGGTCCCATGTAAGTCCTCCATTTTCCTAAGGCTGCATTGCTGTTAAAGCTCCATGAATGTGTTTGCAACTAATCTCCAAACTAATTTAACCAGATTGCAGGTTTCTTGAGGATAGGTAGTGTGCCAACATCCCCACACAACCACAGTGTTTAGCCCTTGAACTAAGTTCTTAATGAAGTTTCATTAGTCCACTTCAAATCTTGAGGGAAGTTCATCTCTCTCTCTCTCTCTCTCTCTCTCTCTCTCTCTCTCTCTCTCTCTCTCTCTCTCTTCTCTCTCTCTCCCTCCCTCTCTCCCTCTCTCCCTCTCTCCCTCCCTCCCAACCCTTTATTTTTTTTTAATTTTGAAATAAGTTCTTGCTAAGTTGCTAAGAGTCTCACTAAGTTGCTGAGGATGGCTTTGAATATGTAATCCTTCTGTCTCAGCCTCCCAAGTACAGGATTACAGTTGTGTGCCACCATGCCTGGCAGGGATTCCTTCCTCCCTCCCTCCCTTCCTTCCTTCCTTCCTTCCTTCCTTCCTTCCTTCCTTCCTTCCTTCTTTCCTTGGGATTGAACCCAAAGGCATTTCCAAGCTATACCCCTAAGCCCTTTTAAAAACTGTTTTGTTTTGAAACAGAGTTTTGCTGAGGCTGGTCTTGAACCTGTGATCCTCCTATCTCAACCTCCCAAGTACTGAAATGGCAGAACTTAGATTAATAACCACCACACCTGGCTCGGTAGCTAGATAAGAGATAGAAAAGGTATTTGCAATATGTAGTAAAAATGATGTTAGTATAGTAAAATACCTTTACAAATCAATAATATAGGATAAGAAACCCAATGTGGGGGTGTAGGGCAGGCAAAATAATTAACATGAGAGTCACAGAATGGCCCATACCTAGGAAATGGTCAATTTTGCTAGTTATTGAGGAGCTACAAAATACAATAATGTGATTCCAAATTTTGCTTATCAAATTGTGGGGAGATTTAAAAATGGATCGTGTGACTGGGCATGGTGATGCATGCCTGTAATCCTAGCACTTGGGACACTGAGACAGGAGAGGATAGCGTCAGCATCTTAGCAAAGGTCTTAAAATTAAATTAATTAAAATTTAATTCAAAGTCTTAACAATGTCCATACTTTAAAATATGTAATTGCACTTCTAGAGTTTCATCCTAAGAGGGTACTCAGAGCTGACCATAGAGATTATATATAAGGAAGCATATCTTAGTATGATGGTGACAGGCCTAGGTGATTCTTATTCAGCATCCAGAAGGCAGCCCCAGAAAGAGAAGTGGTGTTTATACAGTTAGGTCCCAATTATCTGACTTACAGGTAAGAGAAGCCTGGACAATTAGTTTGATGCCTGCTGCAATGTGGAAAGCCACTTATTTTTTATTAGTAGGAAAGCTCTATTCTCCCTGGTTGAGCTTCACCCAGGATCTTTTCTATTAATCTAAGCTCCTGTTGTTAACATCTGTTTGCCTATCACTTTCTGCTCACTTCTCAGGTCCTAAAGTTCTCTGATGCACCATACTAGAGGCTAAACTTGCTGGTGGGGTGCAATAAAGAAATGAGTCTTATTTTATTACTCCTCAGATTACTTAAACACTGCCAACCCATCCATCCATTCATCTATCCACTTACCCATTCAAATATCAATCCATCCATCCATCTACCCATATATCTATTTAAACATCCCTCTTTGCTTCCTTCCCAAATAGAGCATATGCCAAGTGCTGTTTGCTAGGGTGCTGTGTCAGGTGTTGGGTGCTAGGTTTTCATCAAGTTACTCACAGCTCAGGGGAATGATGGACTAGTAAAGAGACAGCCAGATTTATTTTTTTATCTAGAGGTCAACATACAGAAAAAGCTGTGGAGCATTGGGTGGAGGGTAAAGGATAAAATATCTATTCGATAGATATTTTATATATCTACATATACATATATAAAATATATCTATATAGAGAGTCTGAGTGGGATCTTTAAAACTGAATACAAATTAACCTATCAATAAAGGGAAAAGGAACATTTGAGAGCTGTGTGTGTGTGTTTGTGTATGTGTGTGTGATATTGTTGGTCATTTCTTACGATCTGGGCTTTATCTGAAGGGGGCATTGAAAGATAAGGGAGTATCAAGTGAGGTAGTTCATGCCTATAATTCTAGTACTTTGGAGGCTGAGACAGGAGGATCACGGTGTTAAGACCCTGTTTCAAAAATAAAACCTAAAATAGTGCTGAAGGTGTATCTCAGAGGTCGGACATCCCTAGGTTCAATCCCCAGTACCATCAAAAACCAAAAGGAAGCAAGGAAGGAAGGAAGGCAGGGAGGAATGACTGCAGTGATTGAGATGAGGAACTGTAATTACCCAGAGGAGGAGTTGAACTAGAAAATGGGGGAAAAGGAGAGGAAGTGGAGTCATGAGACATTCCCAAGGCCACTTAATGGGACTCAGTGACTGTCAGGTATATAGGTAGTGGGGATTTTGTAGAGATGAGAGTCCAGGAGCATCACTGGAAATTCACTGGTTTCTGAAGTGAAGTGGCTGGCTGGTTTAGATGTAAATGTGGGGAAGGCAGAGGAAATGATTTCCTATGGAGGCCTGCTCAGCACGCAGCCTTCCCCTCTCCTTTTCTCCACCAGTCTGTCCCCCGGAGCTCTGCGGAAGTAGCTGCTGTGGATGGATCAGATGTGGCCCTCTGGCTGGGGCCCAGCAATCAGCACAATTTCCTGGGCCACAAATGGCTTTCCTGACAGCAAGTTTTGTAGCCTGGTCTCAGGAATGGGTGACTAGGGACATTTGTCCTTGCTGAGAATGTTCCTGAATGGAGTTAATACTTTATTCAATAGCATTTTGTTGATGGAGGGCCTGTTTTATGGTCTACTATGCAAAAACAATCTCTTAGGTATGGAATGTACTTTGTATTCTATCTTCTAGGCCTGTCTTAAATGGCACTTGTCTTACAAAGGCTTTCTCAAGTCCCTACCCTTACCCCGGGTTTCCATGGTTTAGATCTTCATTGCATTTTATAGTTCATCAGTATTTGTTCAAACCTCTATCCCTTTGGATAGGCTGGGAATTCTTTGGGGATAAAAATTACATATATTCCTCTTTCCCCTGAAGCATATAGCCTACCCAGTCCCCACCTTTGTTCTTGATCATTCCCTACCATTTTGAAAAGTCAGTACCCCTCACTGGGATGTTTGACTCCTTCTGGGGAGTAATGCTGTTGTTTATTTCTTAGCCATAAATGGCTGCTGGGATTTGGGGGAGGGGTCAGACACAGAAAAGTCTCTCAGGTTTTAAAAGCTTGTCACTGTGGCCTGAAGCTCTTTAGACACTCCTGTTTTCCTCACAGGGGTCTGGCTGCTCCAGGGAAGGCATTTTGGCCTGGAAATGTAATGCTTTGAAGATGCCATAGGAAGTAAAACCTCCTGCTTTTCACTTGGGAATGGGACTTGTGCCTTTAAGGCCTGTCTTGGGAAATCAGCCTGAGCAGCATAATTGCAATGAAATTACTCCATATCACACCCACACATTCATTATGAGATTCCTTATTGACACCTTGACAATTTGTTTCAGAAGACGTTATTGCATATTTCTCCCTCTGGAATAGAGACAGATGCATATAGGCATCCAAGCCCACACATAACGTATACGCATGTCAGTGTGTCTTTATTATATAATTATACGAGGCTATCTATCAGTTTTCATTTGGAACAATTTGCATTTATAGTTCAGGAAGTTATTTAAAATCAAGAGGTGGAGAAGGGAGCCTCCTAGAAGATATAAGATGAAGGATTGGACTAGGTAACCCAGTGTGCATGGTTTCCCCATCTGAGAACTGAGCTCCCCCTAGCCCATACACATTTTCCCTTCTTCACTAGGCCAGCTCTTGCTATCAGTGGGAATTCAGTCCTGGGAGGCACCCACAGGAGAAGAGTACCAGCAAACAACTCCAAGGGGACTCTACTCAGTCATAAGGTGCGATCTTTGGCCTTTGTGAACCCTTCCATTGGTCTGGGGAAATTTTATGGCCTTAGAGATCTGTACAGAATAACAAACAAGACAGCTGGATGCTGGCCAGACTCAAACACCACCCCAGACACACGAAGCACCATACTTTTAAGAATAAAGTTTCCCAAACTTTCAAAGTCATGACACACATGAAAATAAGAATATTTGCAGTACATGACAGGACACTTGGGACATCACAAGGGCTTGGGAAAAAAGACATTCTACTTCTTTATATAAAATACAAAAAAACCCAAATACTGTGTATTAGGAAAGTCATCTATTAAATTAGTATTAAACATTTTCCTAGTTTTAATGAGAAGCATGAACTTGCTTCCTTCCATTAATACAATTTTTATATTAGGATCTCTTTTTTTTTTGGTGGTGGTGGTAGTGGGGGTGGAACCCAGGGGGCTTTCTACCTCTGGGCTATACTCTTAGACCTATTTTATACTTTATTTGGAAACAGGGTTTCACTAAGTCGCTGAGAGCCTCATTAAGTAGCTGAAGCTGGCTTTGAAACTGTGTGATCCTCCTGTTTCAACCTCCCGAGCGCTGGGATTACAAGCATGGCCCACCAAGTCCGGCAGGACCTCTTCTTAAAGTGGCTTTGCACAGTACCTGATCAAGACTTCTTAAATTATTAGCTGTACGCAAATTCTTGGTAGTCACCCTTGATAAGAAACTTTGCACAACTGAGTGATAAAAAATTTAAAGCCATTTTTGTAACCATTAAAGATTCATAGCAGCTAAAGTTATATTTAAAGAATTTAACAGCTCCTCCTTTTCTTTCATTGATAAATGTAGTGTTGAAAGTTTTTGTGATGATGCAAGTAGGTCTCAAGTCCAGCTGAACTTACTCATGCCAAGGATTCAGAAAAATGATGGCACTCCGATCCGTGAGATGTGGGGTTTGTGTTGTTGGAGCATTCACTTTGCAGCTGGCATGGATGACACGTCAAAGGTACAACCACTGCAAACAGAAGAAAGCATATGGCAAAGATGAAGCCCAATTGAGGACCATTTCCGCTATGCCCATCACTAAACCCCCGATGGCCACTCTGCACCTTTTCTTCACTGGTTACAGTACGCCAAGTTGCTTGTGGTACTCTTAGTACATGAGCCCCTCCAGGTCCCTGTCTCTCTGATGGTGGTGGTGATCAGTGGGGTTCACAGCTGGCTAGGAATTAAGTATCTGGTGATAGAGTGTCCCCTTCTCATTGCAGTCTACAGAACAGCATGGGTCAGCTCTCACTTGCCATGCTCGCTCTTGGGGAGACCATAAGTTATGTAATTATAATCACTTTGGGTGGCCTTTTGAGGAGTCACAGGCAAGATGGCTGTGGCCTTAGGAATCCACCCCGAGGTACTGGGCCCCAGTCCCTGTCCCAGTATCTTACAGCTGAGAGGTCAGATCCCATATAACATTAACTTATTCATGGTACATGGATTGGAAAATACAAAGACAATTGAGCTCCTTTTCCTCTCTGCCCTTTTTTCCTCATCAGTAATTTCACTGACTGTTCACATGAGAAATATATCCTGAGACAGAATTCAGACATGGTTGAATATAATGAGGCAAGCATGTAATTTAGATGACAACTACTCTAGGCCCTTGTCTGGAGGAAGCCAGGCAGGGAGTAGTCTGTGTTGAGTTGTACTGAAGGACAGTAAGGGCGCCATGTCCCTAGATGCCTTCCCCAGGGTGTGGGCACAAGCCACAGCACTCAGCAAGCAGAGAACAGCGTCTGGAGCTGGACAGTAGCAGGATAAGTTGTTTCAAAGTAGCTGGAAACAAACTCTTTGAAAATCATAGAAACCTAGAGCCATGGGGATAAAGTTGGAAGACAGCCACTCATCACCACAACTCCTATTTGTTGCCACTTACGAGGTGCCAGGTAGTAAGTAAATTTATTTATGTATATTAACTAATGTAGTCTTCAAAAATTCAAGCAAGTTGAGTTCTGTAGTCCTACATGATAGATGTGAATAATGAAGCTTATAGGTGTTATTTTAATTACCCAAGGCCACAGAACTACTAGATGGCAAAGCCAGGATGCCAGGCTATGGGTAAGATACCCAAGGAAAGCTGTAAGTAGTTTCTAGGGTTATGTACATACTTGCTCTTTGGAGAAATCACTTTGTTCTGTGTGCTATGTTCTTTGTGAGTATTGAAGAGGAGATGTTGACCTTGAGCTTTAGCAAACTCAAACTATTTAGAGCTGTAAGACCTAAAGAGCACTTGTGAAGGAGTCACGATGGCTCGACCGCTAACTCTCCCTTCACAAGGCCTCCTTCTGCCTCTTCTTTTCTGGGCCTCCTAAAACCACCATGCTGTTTGTAGAAGCTTCAAACATGGCTGAACATTCAAGATCACTGTAAGCTAGCTCCAGACTGAAGGCTAGAAGAGCACACGACGTGTAGGGTGCTCAGCCGATATTTGTTAAGTGAATAGATGCCTGGCTGGCTGGAACCTCAGTCTCTTTCTTCCTTCCCTCCAATGCCTAGCCTTCTACTATCACCAACCATGCTCAACACCTGCACATCACCCCCGTAGGCCTATGTTCATGCTTCTCCCTGGAGTATCTTTCCATCATCTGTCCACACAGTAAACTCTGTTTGCAAAGCCCAGCTCAAGCCTTTCTCCCCTGCTTAGTCCTACTAGCTAATGGGACACGAAGAGACCTCCCTGCCCCGAAGAGTCTGGGCCTTCAGGCAGACTTGAACTCAGTGATAGGAGTAGCATTTTCAAATCTAAATGTGCTCTTGTCCTGGGTGGAGAGAGAGAGCACCCAGTGCAGCTTGTATCTCCAGAAGAGACCATCTCTGTTCATTTCTGCACAGTGTTTTGTACACAGTAGCTGCTCAGTTTATATTATGTGAGTCGTGGGTGGAGATCAAAGTGTACACAGTGTACACAATTCATACAGACTCTATCTAGTAATTTCCCTGAAAATGGATGATACTCAGTACCAACTTTTCCATGCTGCCTTCAGGAAATACCAACAACTTCTCAGAACAGGGGATGCTTTAATGATCAGTGATGGAATGTGCTTATGATGGATGCTCTACCTTTTTATTAATTGAGTAGTCAAATAAATTCTCAATTAAATGTAATATTAAAGATTTGTTAGCATTTAGAAAAACCTTTATCTCTCAGTTCAACATTTCCCCTTTGTCCACAGGCATTTCTACTAAAAGGGAGGGCTGTAAAAACGGGCTATTTCTACATGGAGCAAGCCCTCCCTACCTTCTCTCACTCAGAGAAGACTTTGCCAACCAAGCACAACTGCAGGGCCAGAAAGGAGATGGTTAACAGCCAAGTTACCGCTCTCTAGATACCTAAGCATGCAATTCAGAGACTTAGTTTGCCTGGGTGCCTGTTTTGTTTTTTTCTTAATTTAAGTTTGTGATTGACTTATGATGCGCACTGGCACTTTTAAGAGACTCGAATAAAACACAGTGAGAGTTCAGAACAAATGTAAATGGCCTCCAAGAAAAGGGAGGGGAAAAAAACAAGGATAATCTTTTTTAATGGCTGTAAAATGTGGGAAGGATAGATCATGAGCTCTCTGCATGGGGCCCTCATCTGATCTCAATCCAGTATTGTAATTTAGACATGACTTTTTATTTAATTTCTGACTGAGAAAGGGAAATTAGAAAACAGCATTATCTCAGCTGCTTCGTTATAATGAACAATATTTCACAGTGCCAGCCCTGGAGTTACCTTCGGAACTTCTTTTATGAGGCAAGTGTTGACTCCAGTTGTAGGAAAGCATGAGTGTTCCCACACACTGGTTGCTTGAGGAGCAAAAACCTAAGTATGGTTTTTAATTAGAAGCTGGTTGAAGGCTCAGGCAGCCCCCTGGTTTGCAGGTAGGGGAAGGGAGGAGAAAGCTCTTGAAACGAAGTGCTGGGAGGCATTAAAACCTGGATGAGCCAGGCATGGTGGTGCACACCTGTAATGCCAATACTTGGGAGGCTGAGACAGGAGGATTGCAGGCTTGAGGGCAGCCTCACTATGTAGAGAGATTCTCAGCATCTTAGCAAGACTCTCTTTAAAGAAAGGAGGGTTAGAGCCATGCATGGTGGCGCACGCTTGTAATCCCAGCATTTGGGAGGCTGAGACCTGGAGGATCACGGTTTGCGGACAGCCTCAGCTACTTAGTGAGGCCCTTCGCAACTCAGTGAGACCCGGTTTCAAAATAAAGAATAAAAAATAGGGCAGGGGGTGTAGCTCAGAGGTCAAATGCCCCTGGGTTCCGTCCCCAGACCCGCAAAAAAAAAAAAAAAAGAGGGGTTATGGCTCAGAACTAGAATGCCTCTGGGTTCAATCCCCAGTTGCACACACACACACACACACACACACACACACACACACACACACACCAAGATGAAGAGGCTTCTCACTTCCTGACATGCAAGTAACAATTCCCTTTTAATCTCCCAACCCTGCTTATTTATTTAATTTTTAAATCAAGGGTTTATCCAGTCTGTAATTAACCCTTGCATCTGGCCAGAGCAGTGCTGCCTTCTGCCCCAGCCCCTCCCCAATCCTGTCCACTAAATACATAATGGTCTGATAAATATTTAAGCAGCGATGAGGGAGATAATGCAAGTAATCCATTAAGAGCCACCTGCCTGGGCTGGCACTGAGGGAAAGTGGTGGTGCTAAAGTGGATGGAGTAAGTGCTAAAATCCCAGGCTGAGCAGCAGGTTCAACGGCTGCAGTGAGGCCTGAGTGCCAAGCCCCACTGTGAGTGTGTGTGGGGGTTGGTGTTGAAGGTGCAGGGAGCCCTCTGTCCCTCTTGGCCCTCCATAAGCACTCACCCTGCCCCCATGGGCCAGCCTCACTGCTGAGCCCTGTGGTGCCAAGCCCATACTGGAATGAGGAATGGCTTGGGAAGAAGTTCTCTCAGTAGGAGAGCTGGCATTTCCATCCTGCTGCTGCCAGTGGCCCCAGGGACAGCCTGCTGATAATCTCTATTGCTAGGGTGATCACAAGCCCTAGTTTACACAGGGCAGTCCCAGTTTGGGCCAGTTGTCCAACATAAGAATTAGTAGTTAGTGCCCTCTGTCACTTTTGAGTGTTTCAGTTTAGACAATAAATTATATGGTCATCTCACCTACAGATTTCTAATAACTGCTTTGGAATGAGAGAAAGATGGGGTGATGGGAAATTACAGCAGCAACTCTCCTCCTATAATAAGCACTAACACAGCCATATACGGGGATTTAAAAATCCTATGATGGCTGTCCTTCATCCAGATGCACACACAGGAATACACACATACACACACAGTGCCTTAGTCAGCTTCCCATCGCTATAACAAATCATCAACAGCGCTAATCAACTATGGGGGAGAAAAGGTTTACTTTGGCTCACAGTTTATTTTTATTATTTATTTATTTATTTATTTACTTACGGGTCTGGGATGGAACCCAGAGGCATTTGACCTCCGAGCTACAACCCCTGCAAAATTTTTATTCTTTATTTTGAAACCAGGTCTCACTGAGTTGCAGAGGGCCTCACTAAGTAGCCAAGGCTGTGCGCGAACCGCAATCCTCTGGTCTCAGCCTCCCAAATGCTGGGATTATAAGCGTGGGCCACCACGGCCGGCATGGCTCACAGTTTTAGAGTCTTCAACCCATAACGGGTTAGCTGCATTGTTTTTGGCCTCTGGTAATACACTGTGCTGGGAGCATGTGGGAGAGCAAAACCATTATGACTGGGAAGTGAGAAGAGAGGAAGAGGAAGGGGATGGAGGCATACCCCCAATGACCTAAAGACCTCCTCCAAGCTCCACCTCCCAAAGGCTCCACTACCTCCATAGTACCAGGCTGACACCAAGTCTCCACCCACATGGACCTTTGGGGGACACATTAGTTACCAACTGAAGCACACAGAATATTGTCCCTTGGCTTCTCTGAACTCCTCTTGAATTTAACCTGCACATCTCTCTTAGATCCTGTAGGGATTTTTCCCTTGATTCTAACATAAAGTAAGCAAGCCTATCACCATGAGCACCTTCAGAGTAAAATCTAGGTCTGATCCACTGAGGCATCTGCCATCATTCCCAGCTCAACGTTGACTACATTTGTGGGATGAATGAAACAATTGTAGTTATTTGGGATTATGTTACTATATCTGGAGGCCTTTGATTACAGCGATTACTTTTATCCATCTTTACCCAGATTATCATTCATAGACTCAAATATTAAAGACTCCCCTTTACACACACACACACACACACACACACACACACACACACACACACATATAATTGTGTATGGATTTCACACATCCTTCTCCTTCCATACTTTGCTTCTTTGCTCTCAGAAAATGAAAAGATCAAGTTTCACATTTTTTAAGATTTTTAACTCTACTAGCCTTCTCTTAACTTTCCCCTTTATGAAATAAAGGAGTATACAGTTTAAAAGTCAGGATGGATCCTGTTGTCCATTCAGCTAATCCCATTGCTTCCCTTTCACTCATCTGTTCACCCATCTCTCCATTCACTAAATACTACAAGCTGGGCCAAACCAGTTCCCAGGGTGACCTGGACGAGACCCTCTGAGGCCTGTTTCCTCATGGCTAAGATGAACCAAATATTACATTGCTAGTTTCAGAATTATCACCCAGAATTATCTCCCTTGTAAACAGACCAGACATAAATCCATGTGTCTATCACCTTCAAGCTCCCAGGGGGTAAATCTGGAGACTGAGGAGGGAAAGGGCCTCCTGGGGCTTCACACCCTCAAGTCTATTTGTGAATTGACTTTCCCTCTTGCCCCAGTCCCAAGGTCAGCTTGTGCCTAATGCTGGCGAGCTCTGCTCCTCTGGGGAGCAGCTTAGGTCCAGCCTAGCTGCCCCGGGCTCCATGGTTATGGGCCCTTAGGGCCTTGACGTCAGCTGCCCTCTCCGCTGCAGTGCCCTCGGGACTTCCACTTTAGTGCTAGATGCCTACAGCACCACGCCCTTTCCAGCAGTGAGCCTGCCAGTGTCTGTGGGTCTTCCCGCCCAGCCAGCCATTTAGAGGTTTGTCCATTGGCTAGCCACATGGTCATTATTCGCATGCACACATGCATACATGGCTACACATGAATACATATATGTACTGCATATATGCATAAGCCTTACAAGTATTATCCATCAAATCATCACGTGCTTGCATAAAATTCATCTGTATACACATTTTATACACATAGAGGCATACTTACGAGAATACGCACCCTAAAGTCATGGAAAATATGAGACACACACCCAGTCTTCAGACACTTGTAGGCTCATGTGTGAGGTACTTGGCTTCAGGCTGTGTGGGATACAAAGAGTGAGGGTGCGTATGTTTGTGCACACAAATGCACACCCTGCTCTTAATGGATATACTCCACCCTGCCTCTCCTTAACATCCCATCTTTATGCATAGCATTGCAGGTGGATACTGGTAGAAATTTAGTTTTGTTGCATGCTTTAAGAGATGAAGCCCCTTGAATTCAGTATGGAATGTGCCCCCAAATAAATGTGCTAGGTGCGTTTAATAAATGTACACAATTGTCTTCATCAGTTGTCTGCTATAACAGAATACCATCGACTGGTGTCCTGGCCCTGCTGTCCAGATACCAGGGACCAACCTTGCAGGACTGAGTGCCGGTGATATTTGCCCTGGTCCTTGACAGGGCTACTTATCTGGGCACTGGACTTGGCCAGCAGAAGGGAGTGCATGGGAAGAGGCAGCTCACACCCCTGTAGTGACAAGAACACTCAAGAGAAAAGCACTAGGGTTGTGTATAGCGAGGTATAGGGTTAGACTGACTCAAATTCTAATTATGAGCAGTGTGATTTAGGGCACATTCTCATCAACTTCTCTAAACCTCACTTTCCTTGTATATGAAACAAGGTTGATGATGGACCTTCTCAAAGGGTTGTTGTAGGGGCTGGAAGAGGAAACACTGAGAGTTAGCAGAGGGCCTCTCACAGAGTAAGTGCCCCATGACTGGACGTTATTAACACCAGGTGAGATATAGGTACAAGAGCAAGCTATCTCCAAAACAGTTAGCTCCTGCCAGGGCTGGAGGACTCAGCAGAGCTGGGTTGCTTTAGTTTAATCTTGCACCCCACCCCGTCTTTGCTGTCCTTCCCTTTCTAAGCACAGGCCAGTGGTTTCCCAAGGGTCACCCTTACTCTAGAACTGCCCAGGTCCTCAGACCTTTCCTTAGGCTGGGAGGCCTCAGTGGCGTGGGATGTCATAACTGGAGATCATTGGGACTTCCTTACATAGATGAGCAGTGGAGTTGCTGTCCCAGTGAAGGCCACATGCACCAGGACTCTTTCTATCTGTCCTCTTGAATCTGATTTGCCTCAGTTTCCCCACCTTGGAGGAATGTGGTATAAATTGCCAACGGAGGTTTGTACTAGCTTTGGATGAGTGGTAGGATATTTCTGAAACCAGGGAAAGCACCCTCAGTCTTGATTACAAGTCAGGCCTGATACTAAACAGACAGACTAGCCAACCAGCCAGCCAAAAGCCAAACGGAAAGGAGGCAGGCCTGACGTCACCTGGCCAACCCTAGGTGTTCATAGAAGGTGGCACTCAGGGCCATCCTGGTCTCTAAGCTATCCCACCATGAGAACCTCTTTACGCTCCTCAACATTGCTACTGAGGGCAAAATGAACATTGAAGATAGCTTTGGAAGGGCAGGCAAGTGACAAGGGCCACCCTGAAAAGGTTGTAAGGGAGAAAGTGCAAAGAGGAGCAGTGCCTTCCCCTCCCCCAAGTTGTTTTGGTGGAGAGAGCCTGGGCACATGCTCACAGGCTAGTGATGGGTTCTGCTATGGACAGAATGTTTGCATCTCCCTCCCCAATTTATGTATTAAAGTCCTAAACCCAATGTGATGGCACTGGGGGGCAATTAAGGTTAGATGAAGTTGTGTGGGTGAAGCACCATGATGGGCTTAGTGCCCTAGGGAGAAGATGAAGGGACCAGCACTTGTCTCTTTGCCAGGGCAGGACACAGTAGGAAGGTACTATACACAAGCCAGCGAGTAGGCCCTCTCAAAATCTTGCCATGTAGGTGCGCTGATCTCAGGATTTCAGCCTCCGGAACTGTGAGTGACAGAAGTCTGTCATTTCAGCCTCACATTCGAAGGGGTTTTGTTAGAGCAGTCTGAACTGACAAGACAGGTGTGCACATGTATGGACCATATTTAACACCATATACAACCTCCCTCGGCCTCTTTTCACAACAGGAGTCATCTCCCCTCGCCCCCTCCAAGGGCAGGGCTGGAGCATCCTCAAAGCACTGTCATAGGCAGAAAGCTTCTCAAAACTCCCAATGGCACACCTGCAAAGAGCCTGGTGCAGAACCCTCAATTTTAGCAAATTTTTGTTTGGAGGACAGGCAGGGGACAAAAGTTCAGATTCCAGTCTGCAGGAAGTAACCTACCCAGAGCTGCAGGAAACAGAAGAAGCTTGGGATTTTGGCCAGCGTGTGCTGAGAAGATAGTAGGTTGAGCCCCGTCCTTCTCAAATGCTGCAGGTGAGAGACCTGTGTGGTGCCAGCTCCCCTGACCTTAGAGTCCTTTCTTCTGTGTAGCTTCTCTGGCTTCTGCAACTGCTCATTAAACAAGATGATGGTTCAGTCTGTAAACCTAGTCTGTATCTGAAGAGTAGGATGACTCATTTCTACCCCTGAAGAACAGAAAGATGCATCTGGATTCCTCAGCTTACCAAGCTGGCTAGCTTTCTGGAGCCTTCTACAAGACCAAGGACAGGGCAAGTGAGATCCACGTGGGCCTAGCCCTTCTCACTGCCAGTCTGCCAGTGGTCTACCCTTCCCCTGCCCTCTGCTGTCCAGGCCTCCTGGACTCCCCTCCACTTAGCCACCTCCAGGCCAGCCTATGCTCTGAGTCACCCCTTTGGCCACAGTGTCCTAGTTGGTGGAGTTTAGCTTCTGCAGAAAACTTCCAGCTGACTATTCCCTGAAGGAATCCAATAACTGGAAGTCCTGTTAGGCTGTAAAATATTATAAGGTTGTAATGTGTGATTCTTTCCTGGTTAATTATGTGTTGATGGGGTGTCTTAACCAAAATAGTAGTATTTGTAAGTTATTATACAATTATATCACTACTAATAATTATCATTCTTTTTGTGCTGGGGATTAAATCCAGGAACAGTCTACCTCCAAGTTATACAACTATCCCCTTTTTATTTTGAAGCAAGATCTCCCTAAGTTGCTGAGACTGGCCTTGAACCTAACATCCTCCAGTCTCAATGTCCCAAGTACTGGGATTAAAGGTGTATGCCAACGTGCTTGTCTTGCAAATCCAAATTTTACGTTTGAAGAGGAAATAAGTGAGGAGTCCCTTGGCCGACTTCTGCCCTTCAGAAAAGCCCTAGTTAGGATTTCCCTTCCCAGTGCAGGCACCAGCAGTTGGCTACATGGTGTCAAAGAAAGCCTGCTGGCAGCTCAGAAGGGCCTGTGGTTTATAACCAATGTGGAAGGGAGAGAAAGCAAGCTTGAGGGAGGCCATTACCACTCTGTGAGGTCAGAGATTGTAGAAAGTTTTCTTTCCTATCTACAGATCGCACCTGGATCAATAAGCAGTTTTTTTTAATTGTTATTCATTTTACAACTCAATAAAGCTTAATTATGAGAAAGCAGGAAGACAAGCAGAAGCCGTGCTCACATAATATTGTAATCCTCACAGCAATTCCTGCGGGGCCCTCACACTTGCATCGCAGTGCAGAACAAACCAAATTATGGGGACTATTCAAAATTCATTTAAAAACATCATCAAAGAGCATCATAATAAAAACACAATGAAAAAGACAGGCTTAGGCTGTTAATTTGTGGTGCTGTGTGTGTTTATGGGGGTCTGTATACATGCACACACGTGGGCAGGACAGTGCACGTGTGGCTTCATTAGCTGCTGTAGGAGCAGCCAGTGACTGAAGGCTAGCAGGATTGGGGCGATGGATTGGACTGGCCCAAAGGTGACTTGGAGTAGGGCTGGGGACTGTTGGAAAGGGCCTGCGGTCCTTGCTCCTATTTGGCTACAGGTCAGCCAGGTGATGTTAGAGCTTGAGTCCTGGAGAAGTACTGGGATGTGAATAAGAACTAGAGCCTTCTCAGGGGTTAGGCGCAGAGAGACAGTGTTCAGGAAGTGTCTGGCTCTTGACTCTCACCTCCTGTCCAGCTGGGTGAGCCCACTTGTGCCCCTATCAACAAAGAGCACTGCTCTCTGATGAGTCCCATTCCAGGGAGTATGGAGGACAGCCTGAGGGCTCTGGGGAACTGAATTGCATGATGAATTTGCAGTGGACATGTGTCTGTCACTCAGACCCAGCTGACTGTGGTGTGGGAATGGGCAGCTGGCCTGTGAGGAGCTTAGACCTTTTGCTTCAAGCCTCCGGGGTATCTGACCATTGGCAGTAGCTCTTCATGCCCACTTGGACTTATCCCCATAGCCTGAGTTGAGTTCTTACATCTTAACCTCATCCCACATGACTGGCTTTTCTCTTACCAGCCTCCTGGCTCCTCCGGGCCACCCTTCCCTGCCCTGCCTTTCTTCTGCTGAAGTCTTAACATCTTGGAGTGAAGTTAGCTGTATCCTCACACCCAGTCCCATTTGTCCACTTTTTTTGGTTGGGGGGAGGCCTTGCACCCATTGCTTTGGGCCTCAGTTTACTCATCTGAAAAGCAGGTGTCATTGAGCATGCCTTCCTTCCCTCCAGGACTGTTTCCTGAATTAATTAATTCTTTTAATTAATTAATTAAGTACAGCGCTTTGAGATACTTAGACAAAAGGTGCACTAGAAGTGCAAATTATTATTTATTCTTAATGAACCCTTCTTTGGAGATAATTTACTCCTGATTCTGAAAAGAAACACAGTGGACCCCAGGGGAGGAGAAAATGACGAGGTTGGTTTTTTGTTTGTTTAGGGGAGCAGAAGGGGAGGGGAAGTTATTATGTGTCGTGATACTCTTTGTGGGATAATAGTGAGGGAATTTGCCAAGCTTCCTCTCCGCCGCTTGGTCACGTTGCCTGAGCCAGGAGTGTTAACCGTGTGAGAAGGAAGGCTGGCGGCACCAGAGACAGGATGGCTCTCAGCTCTAATCCCTGCCTGGCTTAAGACCAGTGAGTCGCCAGTATTAGAGAAAGGGAGAGAAGAGAGAGACAGAAGAGGGAGAGAGACAGCAGAGAGGGAGAGAGAAAGCTTTTCTGTGTGCAGTGTTACAGTCCTGGCACTTGCTGCATGTTGGGGCTCCTGGATGCCAGACTGTTACCATCTCTGCATGAGCCCTCTAGCCTCCCTTCCAGCTCTGAGCATGTCTAGACTTGCAGTAGGTTTCCTTCCTCCCCTCTCTCCTGCCTATGCCAAGACCTCAGCTAAAGGATGAAGCTGGCACCTTCATCCACAGTGCTCTGAACTCCTTGTCTTGCCCTCTATCCCATCTGATACCTTGTCCCCTTTCCTCAGCTAGGCACATGGCCCCTGGTTCTCTTCCCCAGCCCCTCCAAACCTCATCTCAGGGAGTGTGTGTGGGTGGGGGCTCATTTCTCTCAATAGAGAGTAAATGAAAGGAAGCCAGGAAGCAATGCAAAGGGGTGTTTGCACTTCAACACAGCTCACGTCTTCAACCACACGCCCCACTTCTGAGGCCAAGCACCAGGAAGGCCAAGGAGGGAGGCCTGGGAAGCGGCTTTCATTATTTCCTCCTTGTGCCTTTGTATAGCTTGATGGTCTTTCCAGTGAGGATGTATAATTTTATTATCCCTGTATCCTATCAAGCAGATGAACATGCAGCTTTAAGAAGACATTTACAACGTCAGCCAGAGTGGGGTGGCCAGGTCTATTTGACAGTCCCGATGTTCTGGGGTCACCTGGCTGCTCTGGGTGGTGTTCTTGGGCTGCCTGGGAAGAGAGGTGTCTGGTCAACAGGACCTGAGAGTAGGCAGGTGAGCTGGGTGGGGCGAATGTGCAGAGCCAAGAAATGCAGGTGCGAACTCATACTTATTTATATTTATTTATTTATTTATTTATTTATTTATTTATTTATTTATTTTTTGTTTTGTACTGGGGATTAAACCCAGGGGCATTCTACCTCCGAACTTCATCCCCAGTCCTATTTTTTTATTCTTTATTTTGAAACAGGGTCTCACTAAGTTACAGAGGGCCTCACTAAGTAGCTGAGGCTGGCTGTGAAACTGAGATCCCCTTGTCTCAGCTTCCCAAATGCTAGGATTACAATCATATGCCACCATGCCCAGCTTCAAACTCATGCTTTCTGAAGCCCTTAAGACACAGAGGTTCTGGGGCTTTGGTTAACTGTGGCCTGATACAGACTCGCTGCAAACCCACGGAAGATAGGTTCTGTTAGAAGTAGGCACACAGACTACACTGGTGTCCTGTTAGAACTGCATTTTGATGCGAATGGCCTCCCTGCTCCATTCAGTCACCACCTGCTTGCTGGTAACTTCAGGCAAGCCACTCAAGTACTTCTCAACTCAGTTTTCCATCTACAAAATAGGGTAATAGTAGCATCTACCCTGTAGGAGTATCGTAAAGATTAAATGAGTTGAAATGGTGTGAGCAGTTAGAACGTGGTCTGTGTGTGTGTGTACATTGGCCACTGTAGCTGTTGTTATGATCACAGCTTATGACGACTCCTGTGTGTGCAGTGAGAACTTGGGCCTGTTGGTGTATTCTCAGAGAAGGTATTGGCCCACAGGGTTGCCTGCACAGGGTAATGAGGGATCTCCTGGGATGAAGCCCTTCGGAGAGAGCATACATGTAGGTCCACTCTGTTGACCGGGTGGTTCTATAAAGGCCTAGTTTTTAGACTTCCCCTTCCTGGTCTGCAGGACCCCAGTCTGATTCCTAGAGAGGCCAGGGTCTGCAGGGAAGCAAAGAATGAGCTTAAACTGTTAGAGCTGGTGACCAACATTTCTGTAAGGCACAGAAGACACCCAGCAGCATTCCTGCTTGGAGCGTGGGTGGGAGCCTGGGGCAAGGGCAGAGAGGGTCTGAGAAGATGCTCTGTGAGCCTAGCGTGAGGTCTAAGTGTGATGAGCGAGGACAACTGAGGACCAAGCTCATCTGGTGGCTGGTAGCCATCCCTAGAACTCCTCCGCAGAACTCTGAAGTGGCAGTAATTGCCATAGAGTGGGTGGGGTCAACCTCAGAAAAGATGTGAGCTTGTTGCTATAAAACCCTCAAATGCTATTTTTGTGTGTGTGGGACCAGGGATGGAACCCAGGGGCATTGTACCTCTAAGCTACACCCCACAGCCCTATGCTTTTTGTCTTTTTATTTTTGAAACAAGGTCTCACTGAGTTGCGAAGGGCCTTGCTAAGTAGCTGAGGCTGTCCTCTAATCTCTGTCTCTCAAATGCTGGGATTACAAGCGTGCATCACCATGCCTGGCCTCCTTAAATGCTATTTTATGATGCCACCTGACTTTAAGTAGGGTGAACTCTGTTTCAGTAAAGGCTCCTGGTCTCTTGAAAGACTTCTTAAATTCTTAATGTTGAAGGACCAGTTCTACTTAATTTTATTTACTTTACATTTTTAGTCTATCATGTAGTGGTACTTTCACAAAATGCAATAAATTATTAGAGAAATGAAATTATAACAGTCACACAACACATAAGCCCCAATTTTTAAAATTACTAAAATCAATATACACACAATTATTCTGTCAAATTGCTGTAAGTTTCTAAATGCTAATGCTCAGTTTCTGGACTTCTTTCTTTCTTTTCTTTTTGGCAGTACTGGGGATTGAACCCAGGGGCATTCTACCTCCAAGATACACCCCAGCCCCTATTTTTTATTATTTATTTTGAAATAGAGTCTCACTAAGTTGCAGCAGGCCTCACTAAGTAGCTGAGGCTGGCCACGAACCTGTAATTCTCCTGTCTCAGCCTCCTTATGCTTGTGGTTACAAGCATGCACCATCATGCCTGGCTTTGGGCTTATTTTTTTATGGATTGATGTCAAAGATTTGGGGCCCAACATGGGCATAGGGACCAGTGAGTCACACTGGATACTGATGTCATGGACACATCTCATGCTTGTGTCAGCAAGGAACTGGTATGAGCTATGGACTAAAGAAGTGGGAAGGCTTAAAGAAATAGATATTTATTTTCTCGCAGCTAAGGAGGCCAGAAGTCCAAAATCAAGGCATCGGTAGGGCCATGTTCTCTGAGGACTGAGGGGAGAATCTTGCCATGCCCTTTCCTAGCTTCTGTGGCCCCAGCAATCATTGGTGCCCCTCTCCTTGCAGCTACCTGGCTCCGGCCTCCATCTTCACGTGGCTGTTCTTTCCCTGTGTGCACATGTGTCCCAACACCCCTCTCCTTGTGGGGACACCAGTACTGGATTCAGTAGGTCCTAACCTCATCTTCACTTGATTATATCTGGAAAGGACCCCATATCCAAATGAGGGCACATTCCAAAGTCCCAGGTAAACATAATTTGGGGGGGGGGTTGCTGTTCAGCTCAGCCCAGATAGCACACCTGGACCCAGGGGTTAGAGGCATGAGAACATGGTGGAAATAAGAAGATGGCTTTGGACTTGAGACTTGGAAAAGTCTGAGCTAGTTACTCTGAATTCCTACAGGACAGGGGAGTTCTGGATAGCTCACACTGATTGCAGCCATGTTTGTACCTCTGGCCAGGGTGGCCAGAGCCAGTTGCTTACATGAGTAAGAAGGGGAACCCATGATCCTGGGAGTTTCCTCTCCTATAGCTTGTGAGGGTGCAGAGGGTGAGCAGGTGACTACTGAAGCAAAACCCATCACACTTCACACCCTTGGTGCTGGGGAGAGCCCTGCTCCGAGTTCTGGAGGGGAAGCCAAGGCTCTATTGAAATGGGTCTTGTGTGAGAGGCAGTGCTGCTGAATGGTTAGAACATTCAGTGTTAGTATCAAGCTGCTGATCCCTGTCTAACTAGAGCTGACCCTGAGGTTAAAAGTTTTGTAGCCTGGGGAAAGACTTCCCATTCAGCACCTCACATTTCTCATCTGTACAATGAAGGATAATAAAAGAACCCACATCTATGATTGTTGTGAGTAATAAATGCAACAATATATGTAAACATTTTGGCATAGTGCCCAGCACATAGTAACCTCTCAATCAACCAATACTATTTACTATCAATACAATGGTTTTTAGATGGACCAGGAAAATGACTGCTGTACCAAATGGTATCTATAAGGAAATGACTTTGTGTTTATTAAGCACCTTCTATGTACCCAGCATTGTTTAGGTGATTTATATGTCTATGTATTATCAATACATGTTTTTATTAAATTAATCTATCAAGCATTAAATGAGCAACAACTATGTGCATGAGGCATTGGAAGATCCAAATATGTATAGGGGAAAGCCATTGTACATGAACAAAGGAATAAATTGAGGATGTTTCCTAGTGGGGTGTCAGCCTTTAAGAAAGGGTCATGTGCAGTTTTATCCTAACATACAGGAGACTTGATTAATTGACCTGTTACAAATCCTCTCAGTCCTTGGTTTTGTAGGACAGTGTGATAGGAGAAGGTAAATTCTTTTCATAAATGTGAAGCTTTGTCATTAGTGTTTATCTTTGTTTATTTCACCGAGACAGGGTTACTAATTTGAGCTCTTAAGCAGCTTCTCTGTTCCACCAAAGAAAAGTCTTTTCAGTTCATTTTGGAAACTATCTTGTTTTATTTCATTCTCATGATGATTCATAATAAAATAAAAAATGATGAGTTATAACCAAGCAGAATTACTAATATGTAACCCGTAGCATTGCTTAATTTGGCTTGCTATTAAAGTTTTAATAGAAAATATCATTTGATTGTAATTTAGAAATAAAATTTGATTTCCATATTATAACTAATATGAATAATAAGCCCCAAAAATGTCTAATATACTTAGGCATTTCTATTAACGCAATGAATATGTTTCGGATGTTTCTGGCATACTAATTCAAGGTGCCATTGTCTCCTCACTAGCAGGTTGGTTTTCTTGAGCTATCACTGACCTCACCCAGGCAGCCTATACCAGCAATTAGTTCTTGGCTATATTAGCCCTTTGGAGTGCCATGATAATTAAAGTGTTATACCTCTTTAAATGAAGCTGGCTTCTGTGCCAGGCTGAATTACTCTCCGAAGAGTGTCCCCTTTCTCTGTCTAGTCTGAGAGTGTGAGTAGTTCTGCCATCCTGGGCTCTGGCCAGGGACCTGGTGCTCATTTAACCATTAGACTTGCCACCTTTAGGTCCCCAGGCTTGTTCTATCTCACCAGAAGGAGAAGGAGGGGCTCTGTGATTTCCTCCCCTCACAAACAACTGCCATTTGTTTGTTTATCACTCATTCACTCAATAAATGTGAACAGAGAGTCTACTATATGTCAGCACTACGTTAGATGCTGGAGTTACCATGGTGATTAAAAACAGACATAGCACCTACTTTTGTAGGATTGAATAATCACAAGAAAGAATGCATAGATGCATAGTATGTAAAAGGGAAAAATAGTTCTAAACAAGCCATTACAGGACTCTGTCCAAGTTGTATTTCAGAGGAGGGTTTTCTTGCAGGAGCTGAGGTCTGTAGGATGAGTGGAAATTATAAAGAGCAAGTTGAGTTGTGATGAGCACCAGGAATGTGCAAATGTACTGTGTATGCAAGACTCGGGGCGCAGGATGTGTTACAAGATGAGGCAGAGGCAGCTGGATCAGGATGAGCCTTGCCAGCCAAGGTTAAGATGCTGCTCTGTAACCTAGCAGCAGTGGGATATACTGAAGGGATTTGGGCCACCGACCAGATGTGCATTTTTCAAAGATCACTCCATATGCAGCTTGGAGAATGGATTGGAAGGGTATAAAAGAGAAAGCCAGAGAGCAGTAAGAAAGTTTTTGTAGGATCTAGGAAGGAGATACCAGAGGCTTGAAATAAGGGCAGATGAATGGAGATAAATGGAATGGATGAAGGAATGGATGTAAAGGGCAGAGAGGAAGAGAGACATCTATTCAGTTCACACCTACCAAACCTAGATTCAGGCTCCACTCATGTCTACACTGTCACTCTCTCCTTATCCTGCTGAGCTATCTTCGTACTAATTTTCAAGACATTACATGCTATATTGATTTGTTTATTGCCTGTCTTCTCCAGTAGAATGTTGACTTCATGAGGTCAAGGAATCTAGGCCCCTGTGCCTCGTATGTTGCTAGTCATGTCACAGCCTCTTGAATAATACATTTTGGATGAAAGAATGAATGAGTAGGTTGCTGGTTCATACAACTAGGCAGATGGTGGCACCATGTCTGAGACAGGAATGGTAGGAATGGGACTAAGTTTGAGTCAAGTGATGGGGGGGTTGTTGAGTTCAGGCTTAGTATGGATTTGGTAACATGCTGAAAAAAATCCATCATGGATCTGCCAATTAATTTCAAATTTGTTGGTCCCCTTTTATTGAATACCTGCTATATGCTAGTCTTTAGGAGGGTCTCAGAGCAAATAGTATGCAGTCCCTCCCATGAGGGGCTCTGAACTTTTAAAAGTAAACCTCTACTGACTTTGGCTGGAGTGTCTGGTGGTATCCTGAATGGGCAAGGCTGGTAGTAGTCTCCCCTTAGGAATCTGGAGGTCAGAATGCCAGAGCTCCAGGCAGCGATTAGGCCTCTCTTCTGGTTCTTGCTCATGGCAAGAATCCCCAAAAGGACCAGCGAGCCTTTGTCAGATGACCGGTGGGCCATCTGAACTTTACAGCATCTTGAGGGCTTGGGTAGTTAAGATCAATCTTCAGCTTCGCTATATCTGAGGTCTTGTTCCTAGTGATGGGACATCTCACTCCTAAGTCTTGTTCCCGCATGAGATCCCAAGAATCTGCCTCACCCAAGGGACATGTCTGTTATCACAGATACCTTGATAACTCCTGAATCTCTAGGCTTAGACTGGATAGCAACTTATCACCCACCTGCTTCCAGGATACACTCCAAGCATATCAGACCAACTCCTCCAAACAGAACCTTTAAATTGCCAGAAAATTGACCATTGTCTATCTCAGTGATGAACAGCACTATTCAGCCAGGAACCCCAACCAGGATCTTCTTAACCAGACTTTGCTTGCTGGTCCAGCTCCCTCAGCCAGGCACACAGGAAAATATGCAGCTTCCAGCTGTCTCCCAACACTGCCTTAGTTCAGAGACTTGTAGATTCTTTCCTGGACCATGGAATGAGTTGTCAGTCTGATCACCTTGTCTCCAGACAAGCTTCCCCTCAAATACATATTTCCATTGCCACCAAAGTAATTTAAAAAAAATCCCAAACTTACTGCCAGGCCTCTTCTTAAAAGCCTCTGTTGCTGACTCAACAGAGTCTTTCACTTGAGGTTTAAATTTCTTAGCATCACATATGCAAGGTCTTTTATGATCTGTCCCTTACCTAAATCACCCACCTTATCTCTCCACTCTACGGCCCTCTTTCTCTAGCCAAATTGGAATTTTTCAACTTTCTCAAGCATGTCACTGTATTTCAGGCCTCTCTGGATTTGCACTTACTGTTCCCTCTGCTGGGAATCCCATCCACCACCCACTTCCTTGGCTAGCTTATGCTTTTCATCCTTCCAAACTTGGTTCACATGACCTCCCTTGGCCTCTCAGTCTGGCTCCTGGTGTGCTCTTGCTGTTTCTATCTTTCTAAATAGGAGAACTTATTACACTGAGTTCTAAGAGAGGGTTTATCTGTACTCTCAAGCCCTTGAGATCAGGGACTGTGTCTTACGTCTTACTGTCTTCTCAATGCTTAGCACAACACTAGCACACAACAGACACCCAACACACATGGAATAAATGAACGTGAGCCCCACTCTGATCTGCTTTGTCTCAGAGCCCTCACTGAGCATGGTGAGGACTGAGCTGGGGAGGATGCGTTCATGGTTCCTATAATCATTCTTGCCTCTGAGAGTGACTGTACGGAGCTTGTGGCTCTGCAGCTTTTGTATACAGCAGCCAGGAACGGCAGCTTTGCTATTAGTTTCTAGTTCTAGTTTGTATCCATCCTTAGATGGCTGTTCCCGGCATGTCCCCCTACCCTGGCCCATTTCATCCATCCTCTTATGGGCCTGGTCCAGCCCAGACACCCACTCACCCACCACCAGCTGCCTGCCTGGCTGTGGAGTGCCTTCCATATTCATTCTCCCACATCCACGGAGAGCCAGCCTGCCTACTTTAATCTTCCCTTATAAATTAATTTCTCTGGATATCTAATCATATCTAGTGCCCTTCCCTGAACTTTCTCCACTCTGCCTACCTCTGGCAAGTAATGAGATGGTCACAGCTGGCTACAATATCCCAGGCTCTATCTCACACCAGACACTATTTTCTCTTGCCTTTTTATCCTGCCCCTGCATATGCACACCTAAATCATCTAGCCTTTATTTATTTATTTATTTATTTATTTATTTATTTATTTATTTCTAGCCAATTGTCACTTCTCATTGCAAAAATGTGTGCTCTCCTCTGAGGCTGAGTCTCTCTTAGTAGGTCCCTGCTTTTGAGGTTCCTCCTGCTTATCCAATCCATCTCTGTCTTTATTATTACTTTTTCCTTCCTGTGCAAATGCTTATACCTCTCCAAGATGAATCTCATGTGTGGGGGGCATCTTAACCAAACAGCTCTCTTCTCTGGATCCCAGATCATTCTTTTCTCATCCCTGCAGGGATGAGATGTCAGGTTCATGAGTTGCTCCTATGAGCACTAAAAAAAAAAAGGTTCTTTTCCAACTGCACTACCTTTTATTGAAAAATGTTATTATACATATTTTGTCTCCACTGAGTCTTAAGTCTTAGAACGTAAGACAAATTTTGTTTGGTAGTAGCAACAATCTATACCCTGAGTTTCTGTAAAAGTCTCCTTTCCCCGTATTATGCAAAATTCTTTTATTATCATTTTTTTTGTGGTACTGGGGTTTCTGGAAACCCTTATACATCTGGGCTACACTCCCAGACCTATTTCATGATTTTTTTTTAAATTTGGAAGCAGGGTCTCTTAAGCCAGCACAGCTGGCTTTGAACCTGCGCGATCCTCCTGTCTCCGCCTCCCAAGTGCTGGGATTACAAGTGTGCGCCACCATGCCCGGCTTTTATTATCATTTTAACAGGGCTAATATAGGTAAGATTAATACCGAAATTTACTTCAAAATTTTTTTTGAAATAAGGGTCTAAATACTCCATATGCCAACAGTTCACAGGCTTTCTGCTTTTCTCTTTCTTAGCATCCTCAGCTCCTCTACGTTGACTATTGAGCATGACTAGACATTGGTATGAGGAAGTTCCTGAGGCCTGGGGGCCTTGTTCCCCTCACAGTCAACTTGTGAGGCAGACAAGGTGATATGCACAGATTGGCAGAGAAAGTGGAGTTGTGGGGTCTGGGGAGGGTCCTGCCTGAGGAAGATAGCAGGTATCAGCACCAGCCTGGATCCTGTCCCTTCTGGTCATGTAACCTGGAAGCAGTTAACATTTCTGGTTAATTTCCAACTCCTTTCCTGAAAAGCGATGGATAATGAGACTTGCTAGGAGTTTGAGAAATAAATAAGACAAGGGTTTTAGGTGAGGCTCAGTGATAGAGCAATTTCTTAGCCTTTATGAGGCCCTGGGTTCTATCTCCGGCACTGCAAAAATACATGTATACACGCATACATATGTACAGCAAGTGAGACAAAGTATAGAAAGGGATCTATTTTAGAACCTATCATCTAGGCAAACACTCAATTTAACCTATCCTTGATTTTTCTAGAGGCATCCCCTGCCTGTAGATACATTCCATAGAGCCTAGAATTCTACCATTAGACTTTCAATAACTGACTCTTTCTTAAAAAAAAAAAAAAAAGAATCTCCATGGTATGTTTGCCAAAATTCTGGCTGAGACTGTCTGGGAAAACAAGCTGTCAAGACAGTGAGGTGATGGCTTGATGTTGGGGTAGGGAGGGTGACTTGGAGCAGAGTACCTGGGGACCATAGTCCTGCTCAGATGAGAGCTGCTGGCAGCAGATGAAGGTGAGAGAGACACAGAGAAACACAGCTCCCGATCAGAGGGTAGAGAGTGCCCCTCACTTTGCCAGCGTTCTGGAGTTTTTGTCCCATGTAGATGCTGATGCCAGGGGGTTGGATGGGGCCTGAGATGCTACATTTTAAGCAAGCTTCCAGCCTTCCCTTCAGGACTACTCTGAGTATGTAGGTTCCAGGATATTTTGATTCAGACCTCACTAGAAAATTAGGCTCTGAGCAATGTGTGTATGGGAGGAGCAGAGCTTTCTCTCCAGCACCTAGGTCGTGGAGGAGTTCCTCCTTTCCCAGCTCAAGGCCAGGATCCTCTGCCAGGCTTGTTTAAATTGAAATTGTTATTATTTATTTTATACTGAGAACTTTGCCCAAGTCACTATCCCCAAGCACTTTCCTGAAATCGAGAGCTATTATATTCACTGCTTTCTGTTTATCTCATCATCTGGCATTTCCATAGATAAAAAAAGCAATTAAATTTGTCTGGCATGATTTGTACTACATCAACTCCTGCTATTTACTACTCATGACTTTATCCTCCAACACTGATGAATTCCCCTGCATGCTGCACCCTGGGTTTGCCTGGAAGGTGACTTTCATATTAAGTTTCCTTAAAGGGTGATGATGTGTCGGCCTCAGTGTGTCCAACGAAATGCATCATTATTTTTAAGCCAACATACACGTGTTCGAAAAATGGCCAGGATCCAAGAATCCCAGACTTAGCTCCACCATCCATAGTCATGCGTTGCCCAAATGAATACATAAGTCTTCAGAGTCTAATTTTCCCATCCATTAATAATGGAAGTAATCGGACATACCTGGCTGGTCTCAGTGCATGAGGACTGTTAGGTCAACTTGGTATAGATTAGGGACTCAATAAGTATCTTTGAAAAAAACAAAATTATTAGACAGGGCCCAGTTTTGTTCAGGCTAAAGTCATACTCCTTCCCAGAAACCCTTGCAGTTAGAGCTGACCATAGTGCACATTCTGTCCAATAAGACTTAAGCTTTTTGGAGGGAATAGGCTGGAATCAATTTTGGGAAAGCTCTTTCTTCCTGGTACAGTGGACACTTCCTCCTCCTCCTTTGAATCTGAAACAGAGATACAATGTCTAAAAGAGCATCCATAATGAAGACAAACATTCTTTCAAAAATGGCAGAGTAGAAGGATGGGAAAAGAATAACTCCCTCTGGCATCACTGGACTTCCACTCGGCCCCGACTTGCCTTTGCCTTGTTTAGGGATAGTGTGATCATTTGACAAGGCCTCATTGCTGTCAGTTCAGTCCTGACCACTCCAAGTGCTGTCTATGAACCAGCAGCATTGGCATCACCAGGGAGCTGTAAGAAATAAGGACTTTCAGGTTACACCCATCCTGACTGTGGGGGAACCTGCATTTTAACAACAGTCCTCAGGTAAGTTACACTCACTGAAAGTTTGAGAAGTAGTTATGTAATCCAGGTTTCTGTTACTGATAGCTAACCATATTTCTAACCTAACCTCTATTCTACATTTTCAAGAGAAAGAGAATGAGTTTGGGATTTTTTCAATGATATATGAAGCCTCTGTTTCAACCCAACTTTCAACCTTAAGGAATTTTTTTTTTCAGTATTAGGGTTTGAACCCAGGGGCATTCTGCCTCTGAGATACACTCCCAGCCCTATTTTTTATTTTTTAATTTGAAACAGGGTCTTACTAAGTTGCAGGGGGCCGCACTAAGTAGCTGAGGCTGGCCACGAACCTGCGATCCTCTTGTCTCAGCCTCTCAAGTACTGGGATTACAAGCATGAGCCACCATGCTTGGCTTCTTAGGGAAAAATCTCCTTTCTGAAGATTATCAGTCTGTTATGCGGTTGGTTATAAATAAGACTTTAAATACATATTTACTATTTAATAAATGCTTATTTAACTACAAGTAACATTTTTATTAGGTTAAAAGCTTGTGATGGGGAAAGATTATGTCTTACGTTTCCTACCCCAATGCTCAGCAAAGTACTCATATAACAAAAAGTGCCTGATAACTATACAAATGACATCAGCATATATTCCATTTACTAGGCTAATCAAAGCAAGTGTCTGTAAAACACCCTCAGAATTCCGTTACATTTTCTGAGCATCCAGGAAGACTGAGTCTCTTCTAAATAGTTGATATGGTACTTTTATTAGCTATACAGCAGAATCATTTTCCTTCTTTTAGTTTTCAGGAAGCTCATCACTGAAGGCAACTCAGTGGCAAAAAATAAAATAAAATAAAATAAAAAAACAACCAAAAAACTAACTTTGGCTTGGCTTCCTTTATTTCCTCCAATTTTCCTATGAATCCTGGTTTGCCGTTTTTGTTTTATTTTATTCTGTTTATTTCTGGCTTTTATTTTCTGATACTCAAATAATTTTTGGAAATATCAAGGTATGAATTAGACATAAAACCAAAAGAAGGGGAGTCTGGTTTGTTTAGGGAAATGGGAGAGTATTGTTTAATAGTAAGAACTTGGCTTGAATTTCTTTCTTTGTAAAAAAGAACCTGGGGGATTGGCTACCCATGGCTGCACTGTGGAGATAGTCACAGCAGCATGCGTAGGTGAGAAAGGAGGAAAAAAAGCCAGCAAAACAGAGCAAAACCTCAAATATGTTTGAGAACTGGAATTTTTCTAGAATCAACTCCATTCCCTCTCTACGTGCCACTGTCGGTCATTCACCCCCAGTTGCACAGCTGTATCCAGCACTATGCCGTCACACTGTTGGGGTCTCCATCAGCTGTGCTGAAGTGGGAGGAGCTCTGTCCCCATCCTTGCTCACCCAGAAAGGCCTCTCTTCTTTCTGGAGACTGCCAGTGCTGGGGGATCCTGTTCATCTCTCACAGCTTGATTACGGCAGCTCACAGAACATCAAACTCAAAATACATGTTAATTGGGTCATTCCAAGCAGGAGCACAAACAATTTCATATGAAGTAACCCTAGCCATTATTATATCATTGTTCTCCTAATAAAGGGATCATTCACATTGTTAAGTTTAATTATTATCTAAGACTATACATATCTAACTTTATTATCATGGCCTTTATCAAAAATGTGTGTGTGTGTGTGTGTGTGTGTGTGTGTGTGTGTGTGTGTGTGTACTATGGGGAATTGAACCCAGGGGCATTCTACCTCGAGCTACACCCCCACCTCTATTTTATTTTTTATTTTGAAACAGGGTCTCACCAAGTTGTGGAGGCTCAACTAAGGTGCTGTGGCTGGCAGTAAAACTGTGATCCTCTCAGCCTCCCAAATATTGGAGTTAAAGGCATGCACCACCATGCCTGGCTAGTATGATTTATTTTAACATTAGCAGAAACTTATCAAGCTCTAATAAAAGGTGAATCAGAACTTGTATCAGGCATTAATGTTGTCACAGGCATATATGTATTTTGCTTTGAAACTCTATATTCTTATCTACAAGAACATACATAGGCCAATTTACAATCCAAGCCCATTCCTAAATACAAAACCATAGGGTTGTTGTTAGAAGAAATACCACACAGCCATGTGAATCCAATTCTTCCTTTCTAGAAGAAGCTCTAAGAGGAGAGGGCCTTTTGGAGGGTCTTACAGCTGGCTGGTGATACAGCAGAGGCTCCAGCTCAGTCGTTGAATTGTGTCCAGTGTCAGCATGGCCGCAGTTCCACCCATTCATCTGCACCAATCCTTCTTCCCTTCTTTGTGGTTTTTGATTGAGGTCACTAGGGTCAAGTTTGAATTAAAGCAAATCAGTGCAGATCCCTTCAACATTCTCCTGGATGATTGCCTAGAAAAAAAAATGAATCTTACAAAATTCAATACTATTTTAACCACATTAAGATGTCTGGCCAATTAAAGGACTTTAGAGGTAATGTGTTTTATAAAATGAAGAATGATTTTATAAAGTGAATATTTACCTCTTTTGTCTATTAAGATTCAATAATGATTTGTTTCATAAGTGGAGGATTTGCCAGTTAGATATGCTGGTTATACTCAAAAGTGAGGAGTGATGAATTCCTTTGTAATGTCTGCAATAGGTATGAATTATTTACACACTGTAATCTTAGATGTGCAAAACTATAGTTTTCTATGTTTCTGTGTAACATATCTCACCTTAGTCCTATACCCCCTCATTTCCAAGGGTGGAAAACAAACTTACTGATTCAAGATGACTCACCATTTCTCATATAAACAGAACATTTCTTATTTGACCAGTTTCACTGTCTTTCTCCTGGGGTAATCTAATCTCAAGCATTGGGGTCTTTTCTGGCTTTGGGAGAGGGGCACCTTGCTAACTCTGTCGAGATACCCCCTGTAGGCTTCCAGTTGACAAGTCCTGAGCTTTTGACTTTCTCTGTGCCACCTGCAGAGCTTCTTTACCTCTTTTCCAGCTTCCCTCTGGACCACATCTGTATCTCGGGGGGGGGGGGGCTGAGGGATGCTGGAGGTTTTCTTCTTTGCACATCAGGTCAAACCCCTTCCAGGGCTAATATGATCTCTTGGACATTATTATAATTAGATACAAAATGTCCCCTGAAAAGCTTATGTATTAAGGTGCAGAGTCAATATCATTAAGCCATGAGGGTTATAATCTCATCTGTAGATAAATCCATTGTCATGAGTTTTTCTGGGTGAGAACCCAGGCTGGTGGGATGTAGCTGAAGAAGGTGAGGCCCTGGGGTTGTGGCCTTAGGGATTATACTTTGGTCTTTAATCCCCTTGCTTGCTTCCTCCTGCTCTCTTGCTTCCGGCCTCTATGATGTGAGAGCAGAGGCCATGCTCTCTCCTGCTCCAGCCTTGAGCTTTGATACTGTAATGGAAGCAATCCAACCTGATGTGGACTGAAACTCCAAGAACTCCAAAAAAAAAAAAAAAAACAAAACAAAAAAAAAAAACTGTGAGCAAACAAATCTTTCTAAGCTGTGTGGTCAGTTGTCTTGAATTTTAGCAGTGAGAATGTTTACCAAGACAGGCATGAGCCTTTTCTCCTGTTCAGGTACCATGTAGGATATGTGGTGTTCTTCTGGGCTATCTGCTAGAAGTCTGACAATATTTGTTTTGGCTCTAGAATTTTCATATGTCCATCTGAGGTCTGTAAACAGGGTTTCAGTCATTCTGCTGCCACCCTTTTTTTTCTCCACTGCCCTCACACCACTTCTCAGCTCCTAGGAATTAGTGCTGCTCAGCTCCGTGTCAAGCATTTACTCATTCAATTTTACCCCCGTATCCTGTGGTCTTTCTCACCTGCTCTGTGATCTTCGCCACCTCTGAATCTGGGGGTTTGGAGAGCTGGTGGTTAGGAAAATGGCTCTTCTCTAGTCTAAATTTAAAACCTATGCCTAAGCTGAGAATAGTGGCACCTGCCTTTAATGGCAGTACTTGGAAAGCTTGAGACAAGAGGATCTTAAGTTCAAGGACAGCCTTAGCCACTCAGCCAGACCCTGTTTCAAGATAAAAGAGCTAGAGGTGTACCTTGGAGGTAGAATGGGGTTTAATCACTACTTACTGATAATAATATTAATAGTAATAATAATAATAATAATACCCATGCTCAAAGAACTCTGTGCTCTCTTGAGATGCCACAAAAATTTCTTTCACAAAACACCTTGCTTTCACACCCTCATTTCTGCTAAAGACTTTCTTTAACTTTTTTGGTTGACATATATTATTTGGACCTATTTATGAGGTACAACGTGATGCTTTGAATCATGTAGACATTAGGTATTGATTGACTCAGGGTAATTAGCATATCTATCACCTTATGCTTTTATAGTTTCTTTATGATGAGCATATACAAATTCCTGTCTTATAACCAGCTTGAAATATATAATGCATTATTGTTCTGCTCAGGATTTCCAAAGGCACACTCTGAAATTCTAAGTTGGACAATAATGCCATGTTTCTGGTTCTAGAGTGAAAGGGAAGAAAGAAAGAAAGAAAGAGTGAAGGGAGGAAAGAAGGAAGGAAAGAAGGAAGAAAAATCATGATAAAAACACTGAGAGGAGATACCTCAGCTATTATATCAAATTATTACCCACTATATTTGATAATTATGCTCAGGAGCATAATCTAGAACAATGCTTCTCAACAGGTAGCCAGCCATAAATAGTGGTACCCTTACCCCTGGAGATTCTCGGGATACAGAGAGCTCCTGAAGCTCTTGGCATTGGCTGGGAGCAGCCTGAAGGGAACAGGTTCCAAAAGGAACCCATGCTGGGTTCTCTCCTGTGGCATGTGCAGTGTGTAGTACTTATGCATAGTGCTTGCACTCTCCCTCTAAGTCATGTTGAACGCAGCAAGAAGTGCTATGCTACCTGCCTATTTCTGCAAATAGTCTCCCACTGTGTGCAAGGGACATGGAAGCTGCTGGGGGACTTTTCCAGGCACCTAAGGAGCATGGCATATAGGCCAAGGTGTGCAGGGGATGGGACACGGCCAGGGTCCCAGAGGGCACAGGAATGGGTAGAACCCTGAGTCTCTGCTTTACATTTATTGGATTATCTTTTCCATTTGCAGCAAAGTCTTTTTAACGAGGTCTAAGTTAACTTCTGAGTGGGTGCTTGCTTACATATTGCATATGCATCTCTCAAACCAGGCTTCATTATTATGTTGAAATATTTGATAGGTAAAATTTCAGTTCCACATGTAACGTCATGAGAAATTTCACCAGCATAATTATCAGTGAAAGGAAAGGAAAAGCTGTTAGATTCTTAAAATATAATTTCAACTGCTATAATTTTCTGTCTGTAAAAATGACTTAATTCTTATTACCTCCATGGGTGAACAAAGTTTTTTTTTATGAGCAGTGGTTATGGAGAATTTGTAAAGACTCTCACTAAGAAGTATCAGGAATTGATGTGTGGTCATTTCAAACATAAAGCAGTATGCTGACATTATATTCATGGAAGCAAGTTCTAATTTCTCATTACAAATTTGGAAATATGTAATTTGTTTTCTTTTTTTGTGGTACTGGGGATGGAACCCAGGGGCATTCTACCTCTGAGCTACACCCCCAGCCCTATTTCTTTTTAATTCTTTATTTTGAAACAGGGTCTCACTGAGTTGCAAAGGGCCTCACTAAGTAGTAGCTGAGGCTGTCCGTGAATCACGATCCTCCTGTCTCGGGAGGGATTGCAAGCATGTGCCACCACGTCCAGCTGGAAATATACAATTTGAAAAGTTATATACATCCAATGTTGAATCTATTCTCGAATATTTATTTTTCTTATCATAATTATATAATATAAGGAAAAGGTAATAAAATTTTTCCACCAAGACCCATCAAAAGGCTCCCAAATTCCTTCTAGTCTACTCAGCATACAGCTCAAATATTATTTTTGTTTATATGCCACAATGTAAAAATGTTTGGGAAGTACAGCTCAGCCGCAAGGAATATGAATGCTGTAAGCAAACTAATTAGAGCTCAAGTCCCACTTCTGCCACATGCTGGCTGTGTACAGCCTATTTAACTGGCCAGGAGCTCAGTTTCCTCATCTGCAACAAGAGAAGTCAGCCTTGACTTCCCGGACCTGGCTGAGACTCAAAGATCCACACTGGACCACAAAGTCGACTCTGCATTGCTTTTCTGAATCTTGTTTCCCCCGAGTTAAGGATTCAAATGCTGCCCTCTTGGGCCAGTGGGGTGGCATGTGGTCCCACTGCCTCTTCACAATCCTTTCAGGGAGTGGCCATCAGGAGGGGCACAGCTAGGTCACAAAGTCTCCATAAAACAGCCACTCCAGGAAGAGCAGGACCAGCTCTCAGTACCCGGCTGCTGCTCGCTGATTTAGTATTCAGAATTCAAAATTTATGGAGCCGCCTTCCTCTGTCACATCATCCATCAGAAACAGACACTCAAGAGATGGAAGGGGAAAAAAATTAAAAACCTGTTTATTGCTCAACTTGCTCTAGGCATGTTTTAGCTTATTGTTCAGCTCTATTCATTTCGGTGCCTCAATCTGAATAGCTTTCTTAGTTGCCGTGGCTCACACGTATATGTATGGATAGATGGATGTACTTTCACAGATATCTTTATGTCTGGAAAAAAAAATCAGAAAGTGGCCTGCAAGTGATGTTTTTCAGGCTCAGGCTGGACTGGGGACTGCCAGGGCGCGTCTGGGTCCAGCTCTGCCGTCCTGGCGCCCTTGCTCATTGTGAGCCGGGCCTGTCTTTGCTGGCGGAGGGTGCTGCACTGCGGGTGCTGATTGGGATGCTGCATTTGTCCCTGGCAATGTCGAGGAGAGTTTGCAGGGATGAGTACGGAATGCACAATGGCAACAGGCAGCCAAGCAGGCTAGGGATCCACAGGGAGGGAGAGAGGCAGGGAGGGATCGGGGCCCTCTTTACAGAACAGAGACAATTTGGTGACATCCACTTTTTTAAGAACAAAAGAGGGTCACCTTTATGATTTAGTGAACACTGAAATGTATGTGGTGGCAGAAGAATGTGTTGTGAGGATCCTCACCAGGGATTCCTAAATCCTGGTTAGAAACGCCTTTAACTCATCATAACCCCGAGGAAGGCCTCTGGATTCAGGTTGTCTGGATTTGATCTCCCCCTTCATCACTTCTAACTGTTGACCTTGAGATAGTTACTTCCACATTCTTTGCCTTAGTTTCCTAATCTGTGAGATGGGGATAATAATGGTCCTGTTGTTAAGAGGATGGATGGAATGCTTGTCACATGGAGGCTTGGCACACAAAGGATGGTTTCTGTGTGCTAGTTGCTATCACACATTCACAGCACGTGCTTGAACAATTTCCTTCAGCTTCCTAGCTTTGGCCTCTCCATTAGTAAAGCTGAGATAGCAGCTCCTGTTGCTCGCCTCCTGGGTGTTATAGAAATTACTCAAGGTGTGGGATGTACGGCTTTCATCAGAGCAGATGCTGTCACCATAGCCTGAAAATGGCTAACACCAGGCCCCCTCCTCCCTTCTTAGCAGCCGAGCATGGTGCTCGGACTCTGTTGTACCCATGTTAAAGATTTTTGTCTTGCTTTGACATTTCAACTCCCTCCACTTTACACCTAGAGGAGGCCCCAGAGAAATGTCATATTTTATTAACAATCCATTCAAAGAGGAGACTTGGAAGAGGGCAGTTCTGGCCAGTATAAAACAAAGGAATCAGACACAGTCTTTTCTTAGCACATGTGGAGGGATGGGGAAATGGGCAGAGGCCTGGTCTACTGCAGTCCACATCTGTTTGCTAGGAGAGTCAGGGCTCTGGTTGAGCATTAATGATGGTTAGAATTTGGGCAGATGGAGAGGAGGAGAGAGGGATGCAGTGTGTGGAGAGGGATGCAGTGTGTGGGGCCATGGAAGCGTTCAAGAACTGAAGAATCTCGGACCACTGACCTGGAATTTGTCTTAGAAATGGGTGAGGCTCGTGCACATGCCCACATGTGGACACACATAGCCTGAGACCCATTCAAAATCTGAGGCCAGGAGTTGATGCAATTCCCACAATCCATAGTTCCCAAAAGGCCTTTTCAGAAAGGGGATGCGGGGAGAAGCTGTGTATGCCCCCCACTGCATGCAGAAGAGGCAGCTAGAATGGTGGAGGTGGGAAACCTCAGCTCACAGGAAACTGGATAAGAACTGGGCGGAGATCATGCCCGAGTCTCCCAGGAAGAAGCCAGTGATGAGCACGCAGCCTGCAGAGAGTGGGCTTCAGTGGTTCATCTGAGGCAACTATTGCTTCAGAAGCTGCAGAAGGTCAGAGGGAAATTCTGTGGGGCTGAAGCCTATGGCTGAACTTATCACTGTTTTACAACAAGAGAACACATCTTCTTTGAAAGAGCTGAGCATTGGGTTCAGACAGGTTGAACCTCTTGTTTGCTGCTTTCTGGTTTTGTGAACTTTAATAACTTAATTAAACCTCTCTAAGATTCAGTGTTCTCATCTATAAAATGGATATAATATTAACTTATAGGGTTAAGAATTATTGGTAATTGACACTTAAAGTGACTCCTTTGTGTTAGAGATAGCTATATGATCCAGTCCAGTCAAGGTGGGAGTCTGACCAGCTGCTTCTGGGAAAAGTTTTGCTCTCTGAAAAGCAAGTAATTGAGTTCTGTGTTGTCAAGAGCATCTCCCTGATAGTTAGTCTTCAACAATAATCTGCAGAATAGTTTGTCTTGTTTATTTCCTTTGATGAATTTTGAGTTTCCAGGACTGAAATTCATTTGAGCAGAGCAGGGCTTGAGACTTGGTCTCTTCTCAGCTAAGTGAACACATACATTTAGTCGGACAGGTCAAAGGCTTTACTGTGAAAGCAATAGAGGGCTGGAATGCATTCATTTCCCCTTGGCACTAAGAGCAAGTTTGTGATGTGGTGGGCAATGGGGACGATAGCTGTCACACCACTATTAGAAATATGGTAAGCAGGGAAGATACAAACCTGGGTCCTTGTCCTTGTCCATGTCTTCCTTGTCCTTTCTCTTCCCTTTTAGTACTATGAAGGGTCCTATCGCTTCCCATCACAATGAGAATCCACAAAAACCTTCTCTTGACCCTGTGGCCTTCATCATTCACCTGATCTCTTCTCCCCTTAGCAATCAAGAGTCTTTCTTCATCCACTTCTTTCAAGCCTGGATCAGGCTGAATCTGGCACATCAGACCATCTCTCCAGCTGAGCTCCACCTCTGCATTTCCACTTTCCCCATCCCTGGGCTTCAGTCTTTCAGCCCTGCAGCCAGAGCTCGCGATGGCCTATGCTTGTGATAGTCTTCCATCCTGGATCATCCTGACCTGAAATTCCTAATTCAGAATTTTCTTAGTTCTCACTATCTTTTTATTTGTTTTCTCCATTGCTAAACTTGACTGCAAGACAATGACTACTCTTTATCATCACATTTTGGGTTTCTAGTGCCTATACTCAGTGCCTGACACCTAATAAACACAGTGAAAATTTTTATATGAGGCATTGCTCTCAAGGAATTCAGAATTAACTTGAAGGACAGGATATGAAAAATAAAAATATAAGCCAGGGACAAGAGAATGGGTCCAGGATGTCTGGAAAAAGAATGCTGTTAGAAAATTTCTACAGTTTTATCTGGTCGAGAGATAATGAAGGCCAGGTGAGGGAATTCAGAGAAAGACTTAGGAGAAATTCTACTTAGTCATTTACTGAGCACCTACCATGTGACAGGTTCTCAGGATATAACAGTGAACAAAACAGCCTCCAATCTCTGTCCCATCCATGGAGTTCACAAGTCTAGGTGAGAAAAACAAGATGGGTAAATAAAATGTACAGTCTATCAGAAGGTTCTGTGCTTGGAGAAGATGGGGCAAGGAAGGGGCAGTGTACTGCACACATCTTCAGTAAACTGTTATGCATACCAGCTCATCTTCTTCCTCCTTTGGCCTTCCCAAAAGCCTTTTTTGTCCTCTTTATCCTATAATAACTTCTCTCTCTTCTGAAGGCATCTCAGGACACTTTGTCTTAGTCTTTTCTGTCTCTATGACCAAAACACCTGATGCAAACAACACAGAGAAGGAAAGGCTTATTTGGGCTCACGGTTTCTGAGGTATGGTCCATAGTCAGCCAATTCCAAGGTAGACATCACAGTGGTATGGCATGTGCAGAAAACAGCTGCTCATCTGATAGAAGCTGAAAAGTAGAGAGCCAGACAGGAAACATGTTGTCCCAAGACCGCACCCCCAGAGACCTACCTCCACCATGGCCAACCTAAATTACCTACCCAGTAAATACATTCAAATCACTAATCCTTAATTGATTATCCACTGATGAGCTTAAACCTCTAATTAAATTATTTTGCCTCAGAACATTTTTTTTTCATTGCAAATACATGAGCTTTTCCAGGGACATATGGAAACCACTCCAAACTTGGTGGTTGATGCACCCCTGGGCCTCATGCGAGCTCCTCCTAGGTATACCAGAGTCTCCTACACTCAGCCAGAAGTTCCCTGGTCAATGGGGCCACATCCCAGGCTTCTGTTTCATGCTCTCTTGCAGCATCAAGCTCAGCTCCTGTTAGATATTCAATAAATACTTGTTAATTTGATTGATTGCATGATTCATAAATAAAATTGCAAGTGAAACCTCCCGTTAGAGTCTCTTAAGGAGTTTTTTCCAGGCTCTGATTACTAAACACTCTACAAAGGGGAAAACAGCTTTAGAAGTGAAATTAGGGTACTAGTTACTCTGCTCTCATGATAAGAATCAGAAATGCAAACACAGCGTACTCCCCCTGAGGAAACTGGGATCTAGAGAGGAAGACAGTTTGCCTAAGCCTATAGTTAGTCTTTTCCTTGACTCAATTTTCTTGTCTGTAAAATAGGATGAATTACCACTCAAGTCACTTATTCCAAAAGAAGCTGTAAGGATCAAGTGTGATACGAAATAATTTTTAAAAATGGACTTCAGCCTGTGAAACTTCTCACTTTTCAGTTATTGCTCCCCACATTGTGGCCAGCAGAGGCAGAGGGCTCCCCGCCTGTACATTCCCTCGGCAACCCCATCTCCTTTCCTGTTGGAAAATTCAGCCTTGTCTCACCTGTGTGGCCAGGGGAACAAGAGGTCAGTGTGTGTGGGTTTGCGGGGAAGCCTACTCCCTGTGAACCAATTCTGCCTGCCTAACAGCTTGCCTATTTTTAATTTAATCTCATGCCGTCCTCGTTAGCATCTGGTTATTATTAGACCATAACCACAATAATAAGTACTCCAGTTGTATCTTTTATTCGCAGAGTGCTTTGCAATTGTTTTTATTAGTTAGTTGCAGCTCAGTTGTCCTGGAAACCAATATACACCCAAACGGGAAGAAAAATGGGGCAGGGGCCAGGGTAAAGTGTCTACCAGGCAGCTCAATTTGTCTTTGACCAGCAGGATGCCAATGTTCCCTTGAGGCAGTTGGAGAAGTTAGATGAAGGTTACCCTTCAGCAAGAAGAAAACCTGGAACACACCCTGGGGATTCCTGACAGTGGAAGCCCCCAAATGTACTTGCAGGTGACCTGGCTACCGCCAAACAGGGAGTCCGTGGCAGAGCTAGCCCTGCAGTTTGGGGCACAGAGAGAGCCTGCCCTTTGTCTTGCATCTGGGACGACATCTGAAGAAATCGCCTTGTACATAAGCAAATGTACGACTCTCTCTCTGGGAGATCAGTCAATTACAGCAAATTGAGCTATTTCATTTCGGCTTGCAAATGGCTTTCAGTTACACAAGTAGACACATTAATCTAATAACTAATGATCATATATTTCACTAATCATACAGCCCTGCATGTGGTATAATATCTAATTATATTTAATATTAAGACATCTTCACATGTGCATTTTTACCAACTGTCTAGTTCAGGGAGCCACGCAAGAGCAGCATGGCAGAGAGGAGGTGTTGACTCCCTGGTGGAGGGCAGGTGGGCAGGGAAGTTGTCTGGGAGGCCTGGCTACCTCCTGGAGGAGGAGCTAGGGCCAAGGCTACTCACAGGAAGATAATGGCACTCCCTAGCCCACACTGGGTGGACCAATTAGAAAAGAGATGCCTTGCCCCTAGATGGCATGTCCAGCAGCTAGGGGGCTCAGTTGGACAGCAGAGCTGGGCCTAGTCTCAACCTGATTCTGTCCCCTTCAGCCAGGTGTCCTGGTGCTCCATATCATCCATGCAGCCCCAGGCTGATGCTTTGGAAGAGCTTGAGACCAAGACAGAAAAATTGAAGAACCAGCCCCTTCCAGGACCATCAGGCACTCCATACTTTATCTCTTCTGTAACTTCAACCCTGCAAACAGCAAAGGACCTTGAGTGGGTGGGGTTATTACAGAGTATGGGGTAGGAAAGAGACTGGGGAAGGCCTGTGGGTTACGGGCCCGTTGTGGGCCTGAGCTTTGAGTCCCTGAGAATCAGCCTCCAGCTGTCACCCTGTGCACTCCTGGGTGCATCCCCGGGAACTGGTCACCTTCTGGACCCTAAGGACAGCTCTGAGCATCTGTGCTGCTAGAAACAGCCTTCTGCAATCCTGGAAGAGATGGCTGGCAATTATCTGGAGGTGTAGAGGTGTGAGGAGGGCTGGTGAACTGTATGCCTGTATCCAAGTCTGGGCCAGTGCTGGCGGCTCCATGACCTTGAATAGTCCTCTGCTTCTCTGGGCCCAAGTTATTTCGACTCCTGAGAGACCAAACCTGCCCAGAACTTTATAATGGTAGAATACAAACAGATAAAGGGCACTAACCTACTTCTTAACAAAACAGCTCCCTAATCAACACCCATAGATGATATTCCCATGTACAGTTAGTTGTTCTTAGATATTTGTGGGGTATTGGCTCTAGGAATCCTATAGATAGCAAAATCTATACACCAAATGGTGTAGGATTTGCATATAACTTATACACCTCCTCCCGTATATTTTTAATCATTTCAGATTACATTTCACACACTGTAAATGCTATGTAAATAGTTGTTAGAAGGTGCTGTTTAGGAATAAAAGGTTATTTTTCTCTTTATTGAGTATTTTCAATTCATGGTTGGTCAAACCCATGGATGTGCAGCCCACAAATAAAGCGGGCCAACTGTGTGCACATAAAAGAGTGTGTATCCTTTGGGGACCCACATTGCATACACTTCCCAGACATCATTAGTTCAAATGGCTGCAGGAACCAAGCGGGTGAGCAGTGTTTCAAGAAGTGGCATGCTAGAGGGCGCATGACTATGAAGATCAAACTAAAAAGAGTAAAGATGGGTCTGCAGCTACCACCACACAGTCTTTAAGAACCACGTGGACCTGGAATCCCACCTCTCTGCACGTTCAGGTCCCTCAGCAGCCACTGTTTGTTGCCACGGACCCAGCTCTGAACCCCTCCTTGGGTCTCACAGCCTTCTGCTGCTTTCTCTGCTGAGATCTCAGAACTGTCCAACTTTTACAAATGTTTGCATTTCTGAGCTCAGTGTTTTGAGCACTTTTATTGTTTGCTGCAGTGTTTTGTTGCAGGTTAGACAGGAAGCACTGAAGAGGAGGGGATCTAAGAACACAGGAGGCAGCTGAGTGATAAGCACGAAGAGCCAGAACTCACAGTCTGCCACGCTGGTGTGGATAGGAGTCGGTGGAAAGAAGGCACCACTGCCTTTGAAGGCACCAATCCAGAAGGGAGAGGTTGGCCTTGACTCTAGGAGTGCACGGCCCCGTACAGGAAGTATATAAAGTGTTTTAGCAAGAGAAATCAAGGCCAAGATAATGGTCATGTGACCTAGGATACTCCTGAAATAGTACCTCCAAAATGCAAAGGGAACAAACCCTTTCCTGCCTGTGTCCCATTCTGTGCTTTGAATTTCTGAGGAGAGGATGTGGTGGATAAGGGTTCAGAGGAAGGCAGAATTGACAGGTAAACAATGAGGCCTGTGTCCCCCCTGCAGGCTTTCTGCTCTTTGATGATACCCCTCCCCACTTTCCCCAGAGCTTCCTACAATGAGGACACGGAGACCACCCCTTGGGGGCTTCCCTCCTGCTCCAATCAATTCTCCTCAATTACCAACAAATCTAAATGTGATTTATCTGTGCAAGAATCATTCCAATATCAGGCGAGAATCTATCAATAAAACCCCCTAAGGCAATCTTGCTTAGAGTTGTCAATAGAAGCTCTAAAGCACAAAGGCATAGCAGCTAGCAATCAGAGTACTTTTGCCTCCCCCCTCCTTTTTGGGGAGCACTTAATTAAGTCGACCAGAAGCTGTCAAAGATAATTTTCAAAGCGTATGACCTCAGCAGCTGACATTTGATAATATTACATTCCACGTTGATTGAAATTGATTTTCCCCTCTTTTTGGGGGGATGGAGAGAAGGTGGGAGGGTGAGGTGGCACAAGAGGGGAGGCTTGGATCCTTTTGGTTGTGGTACTCAGCCCAGGTCAGCCGGCTATGGGGACACCACAACAGAATGTTGGGGTTTGCTAACTTGTGGGACTCGGACTGAGCAACCTGCTTGACTATCATACAAAGTTGATGGATGGAGCTCTACAAGAATTTGGCATGCAAGGACTGGAAATTAAAGCTCTAAGAGCTCCCAGGGTCACTGATGGTGCCCACTGGCCTGTGTTCGTGGAGATGAAAGTGGCACTGGGTGGCCAAAGTGCAGTGGGAGGTGTCCATTGGTTGGTCTCAGTTGGAGGCACATAATCTATAATAGATGTGCAAAGTAGCTCACTACAGAGGTCATCTGCCCTTTTACGTTACTGCTATTAGAGAAGTTTATTCCAGCACTGCCAAACCCTTGCCCTCATACCCTCTCCTGAACCTGAGTGAGAGCATGTCAGCAGTCAGTCTTCTTATTACTCAATCATCTCTAGTTTCTAAAGGCCCCAGTAGACCCAGAGTAGCACTCATGCAGTCCCCAACCCTCATTCAAATAGCTCTCAGCTGTGTGCAAGGCGTGGTGGCGCACACTTGTAATCCCAGTATTTGAGAGGCTGTGACAGGAGGGTCTCGGTTAGAGGACAGCATTAGCTACTTAGTGAGGCCCTTTGCAACTCAGTGAGACCCTGTTTCAAAATAAAGTATAAAAAAATAGGGCTGAGGGTGTAGCTCGGAGGTAGAATGCCCTTGGGCTCCATCCCCAGTACCGGGGGAAAAAAAAACAAAAAAAACCAAAAAACTCTCAGTTTAGGATTAGGCTCAGAATCAGGCTTGACTTGGTATCCTATCATGGATATGGGATACTAATCATTTGGCTCCCTGATTTCTATATCTTTCTGTCTGGCACTGGCTCCTCCTGTAGACTGACCCCTGGCCTGGCCATTCATATCATATTCCAGTATCTGGTTCTAGTTAATGAGGAAGTCCTTAACCTTGACTCCAAATTTTTAGTTTCAGCATTTTTCTGCTTTGAACCAGGGGCTGGGGACAGGACTTTGACCTTCAAGGAAAACATTTTTAATACTTTTGTTTATGCATTGTAATTATTCATCACAGTGAGATTAAAGTGATACACAAATACATAAACACAGACTTGGTATATTTTTCTCCATGTCCCACCTCACTCTCCCTTCCTCCCTATACATGTTAGTAAGATTGGTAATGATACCTTTGTGTATGGACATAACCTCATCTGAACTGCTCTTTCCCTCAAGCCTCATTTCTTTCCTTCTCGCCTCTCTTTCCGAACCTCCTTCCATTATTCTACTAGTTTCTCTCTTCATTTTACTCAGCCCTGTTTCAGCCCTGACTACCGCCATTACAAAGGCTTTCCCTGGCAGATCTCACAGGGAAGGCTATGCTCTGCACGCTAGACTTGGTACACACCTATGCACTGCAGCCTCTGGAGGCAGCGGCAGTTAAGGTCTCAGGCACCTGGCTCTGCATGCTCTTTGCCTACTAGCATTTCTATCTACGTGCTTCCACTCCCAGGTGCCCTAATCTGAGGCCTTGGGCAAAGGTTTTCTTCAGGTGTCACTGTGGGACTTCTCATGAGGGCAAAGGGGAGAAGCCTGGAGACGTTTTTCCCCCTTTCCCACTTTTATCCCTTCCCCAATCCTAAGGTCCATAAATCTGCCTAACCCTTATGTTTGGGGCTGTTTCAACAGTATGGCACCATGGCTGTGTTGATCTACCTAGCTCCAACCAGAGCACTATATCATAGGGAAAAGTGGGAAGGGGGGGTGGAATTTGCCTTTCCTCCAAGTTCGTATGTAGCTCAGATCATTGCAGTGAGTGGTTAAAGCTTAAGTCTTTCATTTTTGGCTTGTTGCCTTGATTAGCCCCTTGATATCTGACAGCTCAGCTCCTTTTCCAGTTCAGCTGAGTTCCTAACAGCGCTAACAAATGGGGGACCTTGAATAAATGAAGTTGATGTGAAAAGGCCTTCCCGAGATGGGCGCAGCACAAGGGAATTCAGAGGTAGAAATTCAGGGCCCTGTCTGATGATCCCAGGTTCAAGGAACTAAGGAACGAAGAGCTATACAAGTTATGAGAGGGAAAAATATTAGACGTGAAGTGGTAGGAAATACAATCCATAGAAGTCTCTGGACATATTCATATGTCTTGTTTCAAAGAGAAAAATTAAGCCACTGAAAGATTTGAGTCAGATGTTTGAAGGCAGTGAGGTACAGGTGGAAAAGTATTTAGCTTCTGCAACTAGCTGCATGACTGTGGGCAAGGTATATCCCCTTTGCAAGCATCCATTTCCTCATCTGTACAATAGGGCTTCAGAAGTGGCAGCTTAGACCAAAGGAGCTGTATATCAAACTACACAAAATAGTGGCCATAAATCTTCCCTGCCTGTATTCCTTCCTCTGCTGGTGGTTGGTATATGGTTTTTATATGTGCAGCCTTCATCTCTTGGGTTCTTCTTTTCTAAGAAAAATAAGAGTAAAGGTGGACATGTGTTTATGGCAATGAAAAAAATAGTGACTCAGATGATACAAAGAACCAAATAAAATGATTTAGCTAACATTCAGCTTCATAATGTGATTTTAATTTTATTGAGATAGGTTTAGTATATATTAGTCAGGGTAGGCTTAGTGCTGCTACATTAAGAAACAGTCCCACAAACTGTTTATTTCCCCAAACTCTCGGCTATATGTCCATCAGGGTTCATAGTGATGTCGGATCCCAGATTCATGAAGTCTGTATCACAACATGATTTCATGATTGCAGAGACAGGTGACACAATTATAGTGAGTCACACACTGGCTTTTAAAGCTATTATGCATGAGTGTCTCTTCCTCTAGCATTCCATTGGTCAAAGTAAATCATATGACCAGGCCGATGTCTGGGTTACAAAGAATTGCTATCTACCATATAACCAACACAAGAGGACTAAACATTTTAGAAGAAAAAAAAAAAAACAATGACAACCATAGGAACACAGGATACATAATGAGAAGATATTTTTAGTCTTGTACAGTTCTAGGGTCTCAGCCAGAGCCTCTGAAGAAGAGTGAACCATGATTGTTTTTCCATTGACTTCTAGCAAGTAGAACTCTCACTAAGTGCAGCAGAAGATTTGGGAACCCCACATCAGATCCTGTAGGCTCACCTCCAATTCAGCTGCAACTCTAAAGGGTGGATTCATATGAGCTTGAATATACACAGACTTAGTTTCATCTCAAGTGAGCACTGAGTTCTATGTCAGGGCTGTTTCCTATGCTTCTAGGAGGAGGATCCTCCCCAAGACACTAAGGCTTCATAGAGCAGGGGATTACAAATACCTGCTCAAGAGCACAGGGGATGAAGGAACATGGAAGAAAAAGAAAGAATATAGCAGAATTACTTTAAGCATGTAAAATAAATTTGCACTTTTTGATACTGAGGTCAGAGGTTGAGAAGGAGATGTGAAGATATTTACCTGAGACCATCTGGAGCATATTCACCAATATATAAGTAGCTATTTGAGAGGTTATGGAAACAACCTGATTCAATTCAATGTTATACAGTACACTGGGTATCAGTGTACCAGTTCCCTTTCCATGAAGACAAGAGAAGAGTAAGGCTTTGGTTTGGACACTTGACTGCCTTGGTCCTTACCTAAAAGATGATCAACTTCTGGCATCAAGGGAACATCCCTTGACTGCAAAAAGGGCTGGAGTCAGATTTCAGGGTAAGAAAAGAGAGCAAACAGCTCTGCATGAGAAGCTTGGAGAAATTGATTTTTTTTTCTCTAGAGATAGAAGGCCAAGGGAAAAGACAGGAAAACAGAGGAAGAGCTCAGGATTAGTATAAGCCTGAGTTGTAGCAATGGCCTAGGTTCTTTTAGAGTTGTCATTATTTTCTCAGTGTGCAAAGAAACAGTATAATATTAATTTCTGAGTAGCTTTTACTGGTAGAAATACCTTTACCCCTTCATACACCGGTAAAGCCCACTGCGCAACTAAATGCTTTGCGTACATAAAAGATCTGAAATTAATGAAAATTTCATAATTAATGAAAATTCCCTGTGAAATGGGTTTATCAGTTTCAGAAATACAAGGTGTCCTCCAAAAGCGACCAGTGCAGAGGACTTGGGCTTAGAAATGGAGATTTGCAGAAATCTTGGGGAAAACTCAGAACTTTCCCAAATCTATGGAAAATAAACTCAAGTCAGTTTTATTTAGATGCTAAGGGAAGTGGGAATGAGAATCCCAGCTTATATCTCAGTTGCCAAATTCATGAAGAAAAGACTTGTCAAGCTATTTTTGTGGGCAAGTAAATATGGCTTGGAGCAGCTGCATAAATTTAACACTCATGCCACCTTAAAGAATATTTTTTCAAGTGCCTGTTGAATGCTAAGGTAAGACCATGAGTGACACTGTAAAAGCATTTACACTCAGCCCTCAAGCTATTTACTCATTTATGTACTATGGGTTATCCATAGACATTCTCTGAGCTATACCCCAAGACCTATTTTACTTACTTATTTTTTACAACAGGATCTCATTAAGTTGCTGAGGGTATCACTGAGATGCTGAGACTGGCTTTAAACCTGGGATTGTTCAGACTCTCAAGTACTGAGATTATGCACATTCTCAACTGTTCCTGCCACTCTCAAGCATTTACTAGTGGACCAGGGTAAATACATACTGCACTAGAGCTTGGTGATGTCTTTCAGAAAGCTCCTGACCTCACATTGGTTGATTTTACGTTCCCAGAGCTCTCAGAGAACCAGATGCTGAGGACCAGCTTCTTCCTCTGCTGCACAAGGATGAGCAAAGTTGGTGGTGTTTAATCACTGCACTGGATTCAACCATTTGCTGATATGGCCATTCCTAAGTTAATATGATTCATCAGTCTCCAATTAGATAAGGATATTCCAAAAGCTAAGACTAAAGAGGACCAACTTCAGGGATGCTGATGAATCCTGTGCAAGTATTTTAACTATTTCAACAAGAGCCTCTTTCTTTAGTCAATCTATATCAGCAACTACTTGTTGGGTTCTACTCCATGGGTAGGGCTCCCTGTTGGCCACAAGGATGAGAAGATGAGACTATGTTGACAGCTATGATTCCAACAGGGCTTTAGAATGGAAATAAGATGAGAGAAACATTTTTTTTTCCAGCTGAGCTGCTGTTTCAAGCCTCTCTCTTCCTCATGTGTAGAACAACGAACTTTGGTCGATGCTGTTTCTCCACATGGAGTCTCTTTCTATTTCCTTTCTTCCTGTCAAAATCTTGCTCATTCTTCAAGGTCCAGTGCAAGTCCCCTCAGTTAGGGGGCCTTCCCTGACCCTCTGGCCCCTATAATTTGCTGTGTGTGTAGGTCATTACTTCTATCTATGTCGGTATTCTTCAGAACATTAATCCTCAAAGAAGTTGAGATGTTAATGTAAAAAATGAGCCCATTCTTAGATGCATTTGAGAAACACCAGGCTCAACACAGTTATATGGGTTTTCAGAGGCTTTAATATGCTCACATACTTGTAACCAGGGTGACCATGTGATTTATGATCCAACTGAGGATACTTAGGGGTGAAAGAATGCATTAGTAATTATGTCAAAATGATTGGTGCAAACTGGGACTGTCCAGAGCCAACTAGGACATGTTGTCAACCTAATTAAAATTTCTCCAAGTGGTGTTTCCCAGACTCTTAGGCCAAGGAACCCTTTTGTCAAGGAAATATCCCAGGGTAATATTATACAGATAACATTTGGAAATGCCGGCGTGCCATGCAACCCAACCTACACATGAGTACCTCAAGAGCAGAGTCTGGGATGTCTTTACCTTTGTTCCTTTTTGCCACCTAATGCATTCCACTGCAATAGAAATATTAAAATGGAAAAACATTACTTCTGCTCTTGGGTATCTCAAATAAGAGATTTTTTTTTTAGTACTGAGGATGGAACCCAGGGCCATTCTACCTCTGAGCTATAGCCCCCCAGCCCTATTTTTTTATTTTTTTTATTTTGAAACAGGGTCTCACTGAGTCGCAAAGGGCCTCACTAAGTAGTAGCTAAGGCTGTCTGTGAACCCGTATCCTCCTGTCTGAGCTTCTCAAATGCTGGGATTACAAGTATGTGTTACCACACCTGGAAATAAGAGATTTTCTTAAAGGATAACAATATATGTAATAGTCAAATTTCCCCCGAAGAACCAGCAATATATAGCAATGGTCCCCACTGCCCTCAGATTCAGCATTCATGAATTCAATCAACCATGGATCAAAATATTTTTTTAATGTGCATCTTTACTAAACATGCACAGAGTTTTTTCTTGTCATCATTCCCCAAACAATATACTATAACAAATATTTGCACAGTATTTATATTGTATCGGGCATCAGAAGTAATCAGAAGTAATCTAGAGATAATTTAAAGTATATAGGAAGATATGAGTAGATCATATGCAAACACTAATGCCACTTTATATAAAGGAATTGAACACCTGCAGACTTTGGTGTCTACAGAAGGTCCTAGAACCAATCCCCCAAGGATATCAGTGGTTTAATGAATTGGCCCATGCAATTGGGAAGGCTTGGAAAGTCTAAAATCTGATGGATAGGGGCAGGCTGGAGATTCAGGGAGAAATTGTGGGTTGAGTCCAGAGTCCATCTGCTGACAGATTTCCTTCACGCTCAGAAGAAGTCAGGCTTTTGAGCCTGACTTAAGCCCTTCCGATGATTGGACAAGGCCCACACACCTTATGGAAGGGAATCTACTTTTTTCAAATCCCACCAATTTAAGTGTTAATATCACCCCAAAACACCCTCACAGAAACATCCAGAATAATGTTAAATCACACATCTGGCTCTGTGACCCAGCTAAGTTGACTCATGAAATTAACCATCACAATACATATGGGGGGCTCTATTGCTTTTAACTGGAGATACGGCTGTAATAAGGGACCTAGCTAAAGCCTCTGAGAGTCATAAAGGGCTGAGCATGTGTGATGGGCTGGGGTAGTACCAGCAAGACTCAAATAGAGTGAGGCTTTGAGCCAGAGAAGAGATGCACGAAACGCTAGAATAGGCAGTGTAGCAGCCATGCCGCCCTGCTGATGCATGTCTGAACTTCGTGGAGAGAGGGGAACAGAAGAGCTGTTTGCGTGAGGGTTTTGACGAGACCTGGAGCCCTCATGGTGCTGCTATGCTCCCAAATGACAACCCGAGACAGAGAATCCCAGGCAGCAGCAAGAAGCCCAGAGTGACACTGGAGGACTAGGTCTCTGGGGAATGCAGGACTAGGGTCCCTTGCATGGTGACCAGCTATCTAGGTTTTCATGGGGCCAAGTCGGCCCAAGCAGTTCCCTAGAATGAGGGGCTCACGGTGCTAAAAGTAAGAAAGTTCTGGGAATATGGAGATAAAGTTGGTCACACTGCCTGAGGGTCTGCTGTCCTGGAAGCCCTGAGAGAGCCCTCTGGATCCAGACACACCAGCCACCCAGAATAACTGCAACAGTAGCAGTCACAGTGACATTCTGTGTCTAAGAGAGTCTTGAGCAGCATGCCTGGGGATGGGGACAGGGTGGATGACTTGGTATGAGAACATGAGCTCAGGTGGAACGACCCTAGAAGCTCCCCGAAAGATCTGGGGAGTCTTTGAAAGCAGCCAGAGTTCTCTGCATCATTCAGGAGCAGGCAGAATTTGAGCTATTGTTACCAGTCTTAACTCCATTTATATCTATAGGCTGGTGAGGCCTGGGGAAATTCAGATTATAAATGTATTCCATCTTGCAGGGCATGGTAGTGCATGCCTGTAATCCCCACGCTTGGGAGGCTGAGACAGGAGGATCGCACAGGTTCGAAGTCAGCCTCAGCTACTTAGTGAGGCTCTCAGCAACTTAGTGAGACCCTGTTTCAAAATAAAGTATAAAATAGGTCTGGGAGTATAGCCCGGAGGTAGAAAGCCCCTGGGTTCCACCCCCAGTACCATAAATAAATAAATAAATAAATAAATACATAAATTTATTCCATCTTGATGAAAGCACCTTCAAACACTAAACCTCTGATATAAGTATGAGTGACAGCCCTTAAAATGTTACCCTATCTTTTCCAGTATGGTTTGTTCACTTACTCACTGTTATTCACTCAGCAAACATTTCTGAGAGCCCTCTGTGCACTGAGCACGGGCCATACAGGTCCTGCCTGGCGGGTCTCACAGCCCGTCGGGGGAGCTGGTGAACACAGTCCTTACTGCAGCGCATTACGTGTTCCATGTGATTTTAGCGTAGTTCTGTGGGAGCCCTGTGTTGCGATGGATAGTCACAGGACAGCCCTCTTACCAGTATTCATAAATGGGTCACTTTATTTGGTCACATTGTTAGTGTCACTGAAACAACACATTGGAAAGGAATTTGATGCTAAAACGAAATAACAAACAAAACCCCACATCAGTCCATATATATTGCTCCTTTCTAGAGATGTAGAGAATGCTCTTGGAGTAACATCTAGGCCCCTGTTAGGGCCAGTTTTCCAAAAGAAGAAAAATGATAGGAGTTTTCCAGGGTTTTCTCTGAAGCTCACTAGTTACAGCAGACCCTGCTGGGTGCCTATCGTCCACCCTTCCATCTTCTTATTGCTTGCCAAATTTATAATTTTTCTGTATGGCAATAAAAGCACTCACCTCATTGTGAGAGTATTTACAAGTCAATAAAACACTCAAAATCAGACTTAAAGAATTCTAGAAATATAACACATTATTTTGTGAAGCACTTGCTGATGCTAATCTGAAATAAACCACCCCACAACTTCATGCCTTACCAAAATGAAAAAATAAAGTTATTTTGTTAGTGAACCTGCAGCCTGGACAGGCGAGGGCAGCCTATCACTGCTCTGCTTCGGGTCAGCTGGGGCTCTGTGCCCCTCGAGACCACTTCACCATTCCCTACCTCTCTCTGGGCTGCCTTATAAGGTCTACAGTGTCGTTAGATCGGCAAAACCCACTACTGAGCGCTCTCTTAAAAGAGCATCTTGAGATGCAGTGGTTAATAACAAGGCACTAGAAGGGGTGGTACAGTCCAAATGCAGGTGGTGAAGCTATGTAGCAATCAGTACGGCCTGTGGCTAATCAGGACCACTCTTTGGAGCACACAGAATGGGAAAGGGGAAAAGAAGGCTCTTCAGATGGGGCTTAACAAGAACCCAGCCCAGAAATGAGGGTAACTGGGCCGATTAGACAGTGGGCTCTTATAGGAGAACAGGGAGATGGGACAAGAGAGCTTGGAACGGGCAAAGAAGAGGACTATAAACAATGAATTCCTTGTAGCATCAGATGGCCAAAGACTTTCTCCATGGGTCTCTCTAAAGGGATAAGGAAGGCTGGCTTCACATCTTAAAGCACCAAGGAATAAACAAAGAATGGTTTCTTTCTCATGATAGGGACAATAATACCTTACTTATTTATTCAAATCTTGCTTATAGGACACCTACTACAATTTTGGTGATCAGGACATTAAATTAAGCATAAAATATCCCTGATTTGACCTAAAGGATTTTTTTTTTTGAGGTACTGGGGATGGAACCCAGGGGCACTGTACCTCTGAATGACACCTCTAACCCTATTTTTTAGTCTTTTTGTTTTTGAAACAGGGTCTCACTGAATGCAAAGGGCCTAGCTAAGTAGCTGAGGCTGTCTTTAAACTGCGATCCTCCTGTCTCAACCTCCTGAATGCTGGGATTACAAGTGTGTGCCACCCGCCCGGCTCCTACAGGACTTTTCAGTTTTCTGACCACACAAGAGGAAACAGGCTATCATGACGACGTAACCATGTGGGAGTGTCATGGTGAAGCAGGCTCAAGGTGGAGATGATTAAACATATGAGGCTCACTCACTGCAGCCTGGGTGGGTGGGGAGACAAGGGAGGTGTCTCAGAAAAGGGTTTTCTAAGTTAGTGCCTAAAGAACTAATTCATACCCTTTCCTCTAGCCCCTTGATGGCTAGTGAGTTGATTGGGAAACAGAGTGGTAGAAAAGAAATAGTCCCATTACAGTGAGAGCTGGGAAGACTAGGACTTAAGTTGTATCTTTGTGTCTGTAAGCTGTGTGTAAGAATTACTTTTCTTCTCTGGGCCTCAAATGTCCTCATCCATGAAATGACTAGGGGTTGCCAGTGATCTCTAAGGTCTCATCCAGCCCCCGAATTCCATGACTGAGAATTTACAAAAGTCATTTATGTGGAGGTGTTTAAGAAATGCGTATGTTTATTTAATTTAGTAGCCCAGCTTCATGTGTACAAATTGTGGCTCTCCCAAGAGAAACCGAGTTCTATTAAAAGCCTGGCATTCGCTTTGATCACGCTTAGAAATACTGCGGGAAATCATCAGCAATGCACAGGAAACCTCCGCTCACTCATACCCCAGACAGATGACGAAGTGATAAGCAGAACTAATTCCCCAGGGCAATATTTCTTCCCGAAGCATAGATATGGGTGAATTATTGCCTTTCTTAATTGCCTAATGATTTTCTCCCCTTTCATGTAATCTTTTCGGGGTATTGTACTTTTACCATCTTGCAAATTCATATTGGCAGAGTGATATACATTGTCGAATAAAACACAGTGGCCAATCCATCAAGAATCAGGCTGCAGTTGCCTTGAGATTTTTGGAAAGAGACTGTGAAAGAGAGAAGCAAGGAGGCAGGGAGGGAAGGTGCTTCATTGGCTGGTGTAGGCGGCGGTGTCCTTGCTGTCGGGCCAGGAATTTTTATGGCTTACCTTTCGATGGGCTGAAAACTCAAATCCACTCTAAACTCTGTTCCTGCTAAGGTTCAAATGTTGGCTCTTTGGTGCACTAGCCTTATTAGTGGAAGCTGTCTGGGGAACTCAGAAGGCAATTAGGCCAGGGAGTAAGTTGTGTAGGGGATTGGTAATGGGATGAGGATTCTCTTCTCCCTCACTTAATTGTTTACATCTGACCAGAAATGATTACCAGCTGATGGCTGCTTGGTGACATCTGTGAAATGAAGCAACGACTCAGTGGAGTTCTTGATACATGATGGGAGAGGGTTCTTGGGAGAAACCTGATAAAGAGGGGAGTCTTTAGCTCTTTTGATGGTAAGGGGTCAGCCCTAGACGTACATGTCCTTCGAGAGGTGATTTTGCTCCTGTCTTACTGCCCTTCCTCTTTTCATGATGCGAGGACCAACAGCAGTGGCTGGAGCACTTGGCATGTTCTTGATGAACTGGAGTTGGCTGGGATCTTTAAAGTCTCCCTCTGGCCAAGACTCCACCCAAGACCAATTATAACCAATTCTCTCGGGGCGGGACCGGGGCGTCAGTATTTTTAAAGTCACCTCTCAGGTGCTTCCAAAGTGCATCTAAGGTTGAGAGCAACCATAATAGAAGAGTGTCATCGTCATTTATTTGGAAACAATTTCTTCATGGAGGCAGGTTCGGTGGAAGGGAAAAAGAAAGAAAAATCAGGAGCATGGAGGCATCTGCAAGCAATTTCCTCAGTAAGTATTTAATGAGACCCACTATGTGCCAAGCACTGGTTTTGGTGCTATTAGGATGACAACTGGGCTCATAATTTCTAGGGAAAACAATTGATCTCAAGAGTGTGCATGTTCGACACCAAAGAAGCACCAACAGTTTCTGCTATTTGTGGAAATAACCCAAAATCTAAAGAATGAAGAAGGGTAGAGTGATTGGGGAATCGGTTCAGGATTGTTCAGGCCAGTGCCATCCAATTAAATTAAACAGAGCCCCACATCAAATTTAACATTTTTTTTTCGGTACTAGGGATTGAACCCAGGGGCATTCTACCTCCAAGCCACACCTCCAGCCCTATTTTTTGTTTTATTTTGAAACAGAGGTCTCATTTAGATAGTAAACAGGGCCTCACTAAGTAGCTGAGGCTTGCTGCGAACCTGTGATCCTCCTGTCTCAGCCTCCCAAGTACTGGGATTATAAGCATACACCCCCATGCCTAGCTCACTTAACATTTTCTAGTATTCCAATTAAAAAAGTGAAAAGAAGCAAGTAAAATTAATTTTAGTAGTATATTATATTTAAGTAGACATATCCAAAATCTTATGTCAACATGTAATCATTATTAATGAGCTAGTTTACGTTTTTCATACTGAGTTTTCAAAATCTCTTGCATATCTTATACTTACAATGCCTATCAACTTGGACTAAGGACATTTTAAATGTTCAATAGCTAGTGACCACTGAATTTCAGCATCAGGGTGAGCAGTGTCGATTCAAGGAGAAGGGACACCATATTTGCTACGGTGTATAAGGACTATGGGAAATTTATGTGGCCAAGCACGAATTGAGGGGAAGGACAGATATAGCCTGGACCAGCTGTATAATTTGCTGGCCAATGCAAAATGAAAATGCAGGGCTCCTTATATATAAAACAAAACTATTTCGTGCATTAAACCAAGCTAAGAGCTGGACCTTTTTTTTTTTTTCTTGGTGGTACTGGGATTCCTGGAAGCCCTTCTACCTTAGGGCTACACTCCCAGACCCATTTTATATATATTTTTTTATTTGGAAACAGGGTCTTTTAAGCCAGCACAGCTGGCTTCGAACCTGCGTGATCCTCCTGTCTCCATCTTCCAAGCACGGGGATTACAAGCGTGCACCACCATGCCCGGCGAGCTGGACCATTCTTGAAACTGGTCCGGAGTGTGTGAGGCATTGAGACAACCCACTAACAGAGATCTCTCCTCCTCCCCTTCCTTCTCCTCCTCCTCTTCCTCCTCCTCCTTCTCCTCTTCCTCCTCCTCTTCCTCCTCCTCCTTCTCCTCTTCCTCCTCCTCCTAATCCCTTGAAATCACACATTTCTTCTCCCAAGTGCTAGGAGAACTGCCCCTCCCCACTCTCAGGGAACAAATGTGAGTGTCTTAGAGCCTCTCAACCACCTGCATTTCTTTAGCTGATCTAGCAAGCCCATGTGATAACACAGAGAAGTTCTGTGAGACCTCTTGAAAAGACCACCCCTGGTCCTGCCCCAGTGTAAAAAGAATAGCTAAAAGAAAGTTCACTGGCCCATGTGGTGACACATACTTGTAATCTCAGTACTTGGGAAGTTGAAACAGGAAGATAACAGATTTGAGGTCAGCCTCAGCAACTTAGTGAGACTCTTAACCACCTAGTGAGATGCTGTTTCAAAATAAAACAAAAAAAGAAAATAAAACTATCCTACCACAAGAAATTATCTTTTTTTTTTTTTTGCGGTACTGGGGATGAAACCCAGGGGCATTCTACCTCTGAGCGACACCCCACCCCTAAATTTTATTCTTTATTTTGAAATAGGGTCTCACTGAGTTGCAAAGGGCCTCACTAAGTAGTAGCTGAGGCTATCTGTGAACTGCAATCCTCCTGTCCCAGTCACATGCTGGGATTACCAATGTGAGCCACCACACCCAGCGCTCACGCTTGCTCCCCCCCCCCCCTCTCTCTCTCTCTCTCGTTACTGGGGATTGAACCCAGGCACATTTTGCCTCCAAGCTACACTCCCAGCCCTATTTTTTATTCTTTATTTTGAAACAGGGTCTCACTAAGATGTGGAGGGACTCACTAAGTAGCTGAGGCTGGCTATGTACCTGTGATCCTCCTGCCTCAGCCGCCCAAGTACTGGGATTACAAAGGTGAGCCACCACATCTGGCAGAAAGTATCCTTTGTACATGGTATGTCAGAATCTGAAGCCAGAGGCTGTTGCAGCCATCTGGGGCATAAAGGGGAAAGTGAAGACATTCGTTGAGACTCGACTTTGCTGAGCTACTCAATGAACGGACTCTGGAGCACCCTTGGAGCTGGACTTCTTGGGAGGCGAGCTAATAAATGTCCTTTATGCACTTCTGGATGGGCAGCCAAATGCATCCTCATGGAGAGTGAGTGATGGAGACAAAAGAAGGCAGACCCCAGGGCCAGCTTCTTGTCTGGTGAGCAGCTGACAGCCCTATTGCACCTCTGGTCCGGGATTGGGCTCCATGTTCAAGGTGGAGATTGACAGTGCTCCTCTTGTGACCATTTGCTGTCTGTGTGTTCAAGTATGAGTGGCATCCTCAAGTGGCTGCCACTGCTTTGCAGCATTAGAGTTTCAGTTCCCGAGAGGTTGGCAGCCATGTGTCCTGCCCCCCTGAGAGGTTTATTGGGTTCCAGCCCATGACTGAATATATAAGAGGCATAAAGCATATGCTCATGTTCTTGCCTGCTTCTTTTCTGGTTGTTAAGGCATCAATTTGATGGAAATGACCAATGTGTTTATGGACTATTTGTACTAAGATGGCTAAGTTTGCTAGCCAGAGTGGAAGGCTAGAAAATGGGTCATCATCCCTATTTAATTCAATGCAATTGAACAAGTAGTTATTGAGCATTATTGATTACTTATATAATACATAGAGCTGAAAAATTAAATATGACGTGTTCCAGGGAGGGCAAACAGCTTCAAGGCAAGGTACTATTTTTTTTTCTTTCTTTTTTTGGTGGTACTGGGGTTCCTGGAAGCCCTTCTACCTCTGGGCTACACTCCCAGACCTATTTTATATTTTTATTTGGAAACAGGGTCTCTTAAACCAGCATGGCTGGCTTTGAACCTGCATGATCCTCCTGTCTCCGCCTCCCAAGCGTGGGGATTACAAGCGTGTTCCACCATGCCTGGCTAGGGCAAGGTACTTGAAAAAGGCTTAGCATGGATGAATGTGTTGGTGCATTCATATAATCCCAGTACTTGGGAGGATGAAACAGGAGGATTACATGTTCGAGGCTAGTCTCAATAACTTAGTGAGACCCTGTTTCAAAATAAAAAGTAAAATATGACCAGGGGTGTAGCTCAGAGGTAAAACACTCCTGTATTCAACCCACAGTACCACCAGATAAGTAGGTAGATAGATAGATGATAGATAGATAGGTAGGTAGGTAGGTAGATAGATAGATAGATAGATAGATAGATAGATAGATAGATAGATAGATAGATAAAGGACTTAGCATGCTCCTCCCCCCAAAAATAAGTATGCTTTCCCAATAAGCAGATGAAGAGGTGTTCAACTTCAGTTAGTAATCAGAGAAATGCAAAGTAAAACCACAAAGTGAAATATCACTACACCGTCTTAGTGTCAAAAAGAGTGGAAAAAAGTGAGAGCGAAGATAAGAAACAGTGAAAGTATACTTCTAGTATACTTTCTAGTATACTTTCTAGTGGAAGTATTAAATATCACAAATGATTTGGGAAATGTTTGGCATTACCCAGTAAAGTGAAAGGTTTGTGTATCCTACCACTCAGGAATTCCATTCTTTTTTTTGTGTGTGGGGGGGTGGTCTGGGGATGGAACCAGGGGCATTCTACCTCTGAGCTACAACCCCTGCCCTATTGTGTATTCTTTATTTTGAAACAGAGTCTCACTAAGTTGCAGAGGGCCTAAGTAGCTGAGGCTGTCCACGAACCGTGATCCTCAGGTCTCAGCCTTCCAAATGCTGGGATTACAAGTGTGCGCCACCACGCCTGGCTAGGAATTTCATTCTTAAACATACCTAAAACAAAACAAAACAAACAAACAACAACAACAACAACAAAATATATATATACAAGAATTCATGTAGAACTCCCTTATTTTGTCAGCCAAATACTGAAAAGAACCCACGTGTTCATCAATAATAGTGTAGATATATGCTTGCTGGTGTATTCACACCATAGAATATTATATAGCAGTGAAAATGAGTAGTCCACCGCTTGATGGATGATACTTTGGGTGAACAGAGAAGGAGTCAGCATGAGGATAATAAAGTGGAGCTGGGTATGCGTTGGTGAGAAGCCTGTGCCCATGACCTTTGGCTGTCACTACTCAAGGAGCATGTGTCCCCATCTACCACATGAGGCACCAATTCATGGTGGATACCCAAGAATTCCCTAGAAGATGAATCCCTTGCACTCACAGATGGCTCATGCATTTCCTCTGTGCTAGCTTATTCACCCCTGGAAACCCCTATTTGCTACTGAGTCATTGCACTGTCAACAGAGGGGTGTGTCTTAAAATGTTGGCTTTATTACAGTTCAGTTATGGCGAGGCCAACAGGTCAGGAGATGATTGCTATTAGAAGGAGGGGTTGTTAATTCCAATTCTCAAGATAGGGGGCACTGTTCACCATGAGGGACCACACAGGGAAGCTCCAGAGTCAGTGGGTCACAGAGAGTGAGGGGAAACGTGGGTAAGAGCCTCTGTCCTGGCTTCTGTGGACAAAGCAAGCAAGCAGGTTCAGGATAGGCCGGATTGAATCATATCAGTGGACTGCAGGTACAGGGATGCCTAATGTCTGATATGTGACCCTGGGGTGGTTAGGAAAGAAGAGTGGCCCAGAGTTTAATGGTCCAATAGGGAAGGCAGCTGGGAACACAGGCTCTGGATCTGTTAGTTTGTATATGAAAGGTGCACACAGATGAAAAACCTTTACTATCTCTAGGAATTAGTTCACCTGGGAGGAACAATCCCTCCAGAGTCAGCAATGCATCAAAGCCTCAGAAATGAGCTGGGCATGGTGGCATACACCTGTAATCCCAGCACTTGGGAGGCTGAGACAGGAGGATCACAGATTCAAGACCAGCCTCAGCCATGTGGCAAGAATCCCAGCAACCTAGAGAGACCCTGTTTTGAAACAAAAAATAAAAAGGGCTGGGGTATAGCTCAGAGATAGAATGCCCCTGAATTCAATCCCTAGTATCATAAAAATTTAAATATTAGAAATGCAAAAAACATAAAGGTATGATGCAGAGAGATCTGCTGTGATGTGTTCACCAAAGCACAGTCCCTCTCCTCTGAATTCTCTCAGCACTGTGTCTGTGTCCATGCCATTCTCAGGCTCTGCTCATAGCTTGCTGTGTGTTGGTGTTCTTGATTGTGTAGAAAAGTGTTAAGCCAGCAGGTCAGGTCAGAGACTGCTGCTTTTTTTTTTTTTTCTTTTTTGGTGGTGGTACTGGGGATGGAACCCTTCTCGGTCTACACTCCCAGACCTATTTTATATTTTTTAATTTGGAAACAGTCTCTTAAGCCAGCGAGGCTGGCTTTGAGCCTGCGTGATACTCCTGTCTCCGCCTCCCAAGCTTGGGGATTACAAGCGTGCGCCACCACGCCCAGCTGACACTGCTGCTTTTGAAAGACCAGCTTCTAAGGATGGTTATTGGCTAGTGTCTGGGAATCTGGATTTCAGAAGAGTTCCTACAATTCCCAATCTCTTCCTAAACTCTTTATGCAAACAACAGGGCTGTGCCAAACACCTGCTTTCCTTCTGGGGCTCTACAATCTGGGAACATGCTGGTCAGAGGGTGTCTATGTGACCAGCTCCCAGTAAAAACCTTGGGCACTGAATCCCTAATGCACTTTCTTGACAGACTGAGCACACATGTTTTGTCCCAACTAATTTTTTTTTTTTGTGGTGGTACTGGGGTTCCTGGAAACCCTTCTATCTCCAGGTTACACTCTCAGACCTATTTTATATTTTATTGGGAAACAGGGTCTCTTAAGCCAGCGCGGCTGGCTTCGAACCAGCATGATCCTCCTATCTCTGCCTACCAAGCGCGGGGATTACAAGCGTGTGCCACCACGCCCGGCCCCAACTAATTTTTGAAAGAATTAAATATATCCTATGTGACTCTGCTGGGTGTATACCAGATTCAGGGAGGTTGAAGCCTGGTTTTCTCCCATGGGCCCTTTCCCTTTGGTCATATTTTACTTGTGCCCTTTCTCTATAAAGGCCATGAGTGTGAGTATATCCTTAGTTCAGTAAGTCCTTCTTCTAATCACTGAGCCTGGTAATGGTCTTAAAGAGTCCAGATGCATTGGCACACCAGTGTCACACTCGCAGTGGTTTGTAAGCTCCTGGGATGCAGGCATCGAGCATCCCAGGATCCTGGCAGGAGCATCAGATGAAGAACCAGAACATCTGTCTTGTTGCTCCTCTACTTGGCTGTGTATACACCTTTGCGGAGCCTTAGTTTTCTCTTTAAAAATGGAGTGATCCTCCTATCTCCACCTACTGCATGGTGTATTATGAGGCTCAAATAAAGGATGGATATGAAAACATGACTGATTCTTAAGACATGACACCAATGAATAATTACTATCAATCCATCCAAATTACTAGTAATCCATCCATTACTATTAATCCAAATTGAGGTAAACACTCAATTTGTTTCTGCCAAATGAACGAGTCAGTGTGAGTTATTTATTCTTTTTTCTCTGCTATGAACTGAATGTGTGTGTCCTCTCCAAATTAGTATGCCGAAGCCTGATAACCAAAGTGATGGTTTTAGGAGGTGGAGTGTTTAGGAGGTGATTAGGCATGAGGGATTAGTGCCCTTATAAAAGAGGCCCCAGAGAGCTGCCTTCCTTCTTTCCTTCCCTTCTATCATGTGGGGACAGTGAGAAGCTCCCTCCATGAACCAGAAAGTGTATCCCTCTTCAGACACAGAATCTGTCTTGACCTTGCACTTCCAACTTCCAGAACTATGAGAATTATATACCATCTGTTTAATGTGTGTGTGTATGTGTGTGTGTGTGTGTGTGTGTGTGTGTGTGTGTGTGTGTTCTGGGGATTATGCCCAGGGGCATTCTACCTGCAAGCTATACCCTCGGCCCTTTGTATTTTTTATTTTGAAACAAGGTCTCACTAAATTGCTGAGGGCCTTGCTAAGTTGCTAAGGCTGGCCTCAAACCTGCTACCCTCCCATCTCAGCCTCCCAAATCCTTGGGGATTATAGGTGTATACCCCCATGCCTGTCTTAGTTAATAATTTTTGCTTATCCACACAGTGATGGCAATTTCCAAAAATCTGTGGCACTTGTCAGAATCAAGCAGTAAAGCAAGATAAGCCCTACTCAATTCCATCCCAAACTTTGTTCCGAGCACTGGAGACTTGGGGCAGGTTCCTGAACCTCCCTGGGTCCCAGAGCTCCAGGTTGAAGAACACACACAAAAAAAACCACTCCATTTTTAAATCCTTAGGATGGAAAACTAAACAACAACAACAACAACAACAACAACAACAGAAATCCATTGGCCGACACTCCAGTGCAGTGTTTTAAGTCGCTCCCTTCTGAGCACTCCTCCCTTCGATTCCAACTTTCCTAATTGCCAATCCTTGACCAGGGATGTGCTCTCCAAGCCTCCTAAACTTCCCTAAACCATTTGCTTTTGAGCTCCTCCACTCATCAGCCTCTTGTCAGCCACCACCAGGAGGAACAGAGAGGCCTTAATTGATCAGGCAGGGCAGTAGCCTTGAGAACTTGATTCAGGTATTGACTTCTGCAGAGCCAGTTTCACTCTGGCCTCCACAGCTAGGAGCGGCTGAACATCAAAACTATTAACCTCTGGCCCGAGCAGTTGGCGAAGCAGCCCAGCAGCAGTAATTAGGAAGTCAATCGGAATCGCCTGTCTCACTTACACTGGCATGTCAATCAATAGCGGCGGTGACAGGTTCATTAGGCCCAGACCATGCAAGCCCAGCCTGTAACAACCTCATAAAATACACCAACGACTCAGGGCAGAGAGAAATCTGCCCGAAGGACTAGAGTGGATGACAATACGTATTGATTAGGGCTCCAGCAATTTATGAAGTACTACTTGTTGGCCAACCTTTCTGACTCAGTGCTAAATTTTCCCAAGTAGTTGCAAAATGAAACCAAATATTACCTTTTAAAAAAAATGAGAGGAAGCGGGCTGGGGCCTGACAGGGCATTTTTTATGTTACTTACTCCTAGCAAATAATCTATCGGGGTAAAACTTCAACGGTTACTTAAGGCTGAAGCGATACCTTTGTCTCTGTGACCATCAGACTTTGAAAGAAGACATCTATCTAGAGAAGAAAAAATATGATTTGACGTGTGATTAGACAAGACTCTACCTTCGGAGAGACAGGGTGATTTAGACATTCATTTCTTCTTGGCTTTTTTAATGGCTCATCTGGGTTGTTCTGGGGGGGGCAGCTGACACCTGGGTTTTCAGAGCTAATTTAGGAGTTCAATAGAAGCAGGATGGGGAGGGGTGTAAAAATACCTTTGACTCCTTCCCCAGCCTCCTGGATGACACTCCCTGGCTACATTTGCTAGAAACCTTACTTACCTCTAAGTCTGCTGAATAACACAGCAGTTATTCTAAGCCTCCTCTGGGCTGTATCCTTGAAGACAGCACAAGGACGGGTGACATGTCGGTAGCTTAACGGGGCTTACACCTCGTCACCCTGGGAAGCTGAATGTCTCCTGATACTTGCTTCTGCCATTAGTGGTCAGCAGCCCAGGCTTTTCTACCTATGAAGTCATTACCAGGTAGAGGCCTGAAGCTGCTTTAGAGCTGATAAGACTCCAAAAAACTCATGACATGCCCCCAAACTAGTTTCCATTTGGACTGTCCCCAAAGGCATGGCCTGCTACAAAAAGTGTGCACACTAAAACAGAGATATGGTTGGTCAGAGTCAGGTCAGAAGGACTGAATTCAGTCCCTGTTTTGTCACAAATTAGCTGTCACCTTGAGAAAGACCCCTACCTCCCCGAGTTTACTTCATCTATAAAATGAGATTAAAATGTCACCGCCTTTATCCAATGTGGTTATTGTGAATCACGGGCTAAAAAACGGAACAGATTTTTTTTTTTTAAATATTGTGTCAGGGTAAAAGTAGATTTGTAGAGAGAACCTCAATTATATGCATCTCACCTCCTGAGTAGGAAGCGATATTCCATGAAAGTTGAGATGTCCTCCTTTGATATCTCATGAGCATGCCCTGGTCCATCAGTCACAGACATTTGCTGTGCTTCAGAAGATACTCTGGTTGGTCTTACCCTTTTCCTTTGGTTTCAGCTACAGGAACCCAGTAACCAGAGAGAAGTGGAAATCATGAAATGTTCCCAGCCAAGTTCTAAGGCAGACCTATTTATGTTAGACCAATTCCTCAAGCGGACCCACCCTCTCAGTTCCCAGTACACCACACTAGTTGCTTTTGTTAGATTGGTTGCTTCATTGGGTTAATTTAAAAAGCATTATCAGCCGGGGGTGGTGGAGCACGCTTGCAATCCCAGCATTTGGGAGGCTGAGACAGGAAGATCTGGGTTCGCAGCCAGCCTCAGCTATTACTTAGTGAGGCCCTTTGCAACTCAGTGAGACCCTGTTTCAAAATAAAGAATGAAAAATAGGGCTGGGGGTATAGCTTGGAGGTAGATGCCCCTGGGTTCCATCTCCAGTACCACACACACACAAAAAAAATTATCAAGCTCACTGATAGGACCAGTTCTGTCTGTAGGTGAAGCTTGGCTCCTGGGGCCTGTGGTTCTAAATTGGCTTTCGGGCTTGGTCTTACTAGGAACCCTATGGCATTGGTATACCATCTTCCCTAGTCCGTCTGTGGGACCTGGACCCCCTTAATCAGTTCTAACATTTGGCTGCCTCTTATTGTATCAAAAATACACCCCCCACCCCCAGGCTCCTGTTTGTGGCTTGAAAGGCCTCTTGTTTGTAGCTCCATTGGCAAGCAAACAACACATGATGTGTTTTGAACCCAAACCCTCCCTGTTTAGGGTTCACACTCACTCATCTCCCAAGGCTCCCCCTCTGCCCTTTCACTTTGAGTGAGCCCTACCTTCTCTTCCCAAGGGATCCCTCCTTCCCCACCCTCCACCCTCCGGAGGAGGCAGGCCTGTACAGGTTTAAAATATTTAAAGCAGTAAAAGACCATTTTCATCTGGAGAAAAGCAACACCAACTGGTTCTGTAAGCCCACTTTTAACTTTTCAGAACTCTTGACCTCATTCTTCCTTCACAGTTGACCTCTGATGTACGGATCATACACAATATTAGTCCAGGGAAAAGGACAACAGTAATTGGTGCACCCAGTAGGGCTGCTATGAGCATAGCAGAGAGGCCCGTCTGCATGCTCAAAAGGGACCTGCTCTAATCTTCACCCATCAACTTCGTCACCATTTCTGAATGGCCTCAGTTTTTACTTCTGTGAAATGGAGCAATGCCCTCATTTTTAAATATCACAAAGCCTCCAAAAATATAAAACCATGAAACACATAGAAATGTTAGATTGGGCATTAGCATTTAAATCACTCTGCATCTTATTTATTTATTTATTTATTTATTTATTTATTTATTTATTGGTGTACTGGGGGTAGAACCTAGGGGCTTTCTACCTCCGGGCTATACTCCCAGACATATTTTATATATTATTTGGAAACAGGGTCTCACTAAGTTGCCGAGAGCCTCACTAAGTAGCTGAGGCTGGTTTTGAACCTGTGCGATCCTCCTATCTCAGCCTCCCAAGTGCTGGGATTACAAGCGTGCGCCACCACACCTGGCTCATAGCAACATTGTAAACAGAGCATTTTGTTATCTTTGTATTCATCCATGAATCCCAGTGTGTAGCACAAACCCACAACACAAAGGCCAACCTGTTATGAATTGCTCTTTATAAGGGAAGAAGGGAAAAGTGGAAGGGAGATATTTATTAAAGGTCATACTGTAGAGTCTCTCTGTCCTGCTCACTCCTTAGCTATTGTACATTCTGCGGTTCAGGTTCAATATGAAAGCCTTGTGGAAGGCACCTCTCCCCGGCTAGAGCCGGACCCTTAGCCATCTATGGCATGCGTGTTTCTGCCAGTCCTTTTCAAATTAGAGGCACGCTCTCTGAGGTGCCAGAGGTGTGTGTTTTGCAAGGGCAGGGAGAGATGGAGGGAGCCTGTTTAGCCTGAGGGTGGTGAGGTCCCTTGCTTCCTGTCGCTGTGATCATTCCACTTCACCACAGTCCCTCATATCAGCTCCAGCAGGGGCAGCTGAGAGCCTGCGGGAGGCTAGCTTTTTCAGGCTGGCTTGCAGCTAGGCTCACAGGAGAAATCCTTCCGTTCCAAGACGGAGCAACCAGCCAATAACGACTTTCCTTGCACCTGTGCTTGTTGAGACCATTTTTATCATTTTGCCACGCTTCATTGACCGATGGATTTTTTCTAGCTTTGCACTTTTTTATTACTATTATTTTTATCTTCATCAGGCATCTCCATGCCTCTGATGGCATTTAGATATGAACCGCCTATGAACCTTCGAGCCCAATTGTGCCATGACAAAAATATTGTCGTTTACATTCTGTGCCAAAGTATTATATAAAAGCACATCAACAGAAAGGAAATTCAGGAAGCTGGGAGTAAAGATATATAGTCAGCAAAGTATATAACTTCTGGCATATTACTGCTTAATCCTAACATAATTATTCTCATCCTTTTATTTGATTAACTTCTAATGGTTCCTCTTGGTGTTAAAGGTCCCACTCTGATCATTTGATTTTAGTGTCTGCTATAATTACCGATAATGTTCTTTGCAAGACAATTTAATGATAACCGCATAATGGCCTATATGAAGAAAGCTGCAGGGTTTCAAAGCTTTTGAGTAATATAAAATACATTAGACTAACACAAGCTATCAACATGACAGGGAATGTTTGATTTACACTCAGGACTATGTTATAGCGTTGTGGAATTTTTTTTCTTTTCCTTTTCCTTTTCCTTTTTTTTTCTTCCTTTTTGCAGCCATTTACAATAAATGACAGAACAGTTGGACAATCTGCAAATTGCTGATTGCAAAAAAAAAAAAAAAATGCATTGCCAAGTTTGGAATGGTGCAGAGGCGGCTAGGGGAGCTGGAGGATCAGTGTCCTTGGGATAGGACTGAGGGTCTGGTTCCCTGGAGACAGATAGCCTTCCCCTGGGCAGATCAGTCAAAAAGAAACAACCAGTTCTTTTTGCTTCTCCCTGCTGTTCCAGGTCCCAATAATTGAGGTCCTGTCTGCTAACCCTATTCACCAGGTTAATTGTTAGCTGCCAGCTCCTCTCTGGGTGGCCAAAGTCTCATTCAGTTAACGATTTTTAGGATCAAAATGTTTATTATTTTGCTTCCAGTTACTTTACCTCCTCTTCCAAAACACAATCGAACAGAAAACCCAGCATAAAATAAAACAATTTGGTCCAAACCCCGATGGCCAGCAGAATCGCACTCACCTTTTTGGCCAGCTCCCTCCTCCCGCCAGCTGCCACCAGCCGTCGCGTTCTATACGTGGGAGCCTGGCATGCCTGCCTCTTTCATTTGAAATAAAGTGATCACTCACCACTCTGGCCAAATGCAGCATAATTGATGGTGTGAATAGATGGAGAAAATTTCCTGTCAGGAAAAAAAAGGTTAACCGTGGACATATTACACCCAGGGTCTCTGATTCCAGGATAATGGCATTTGGACAAAAGTAGGCCCCGTCCTTTTTATAGCACTTTATGCCCCATTAGTATTACTGCAAGTCCCAGGACCTGCCTGTTCGGGCACTTAATCAAAAGCAATGGGTTGAAAATCATGTTCCAGCTCTCCTCATATTTGATTCATTCCTTCTAGATAGGAAGAAGTAAAAAAATAAACACATTACTAGCACCAAAACAGCACATGCATTATGTGCTAAGCAGTCGAGAAGGCTCTCGTTGGGTTTTATCCCTTTGGGTACTTGGATGGACAAGTACTTTCCTATTCATCCGTTCAGTGGGCTGAGGCAGCCATATTTCATCTTTTTTTCCCCCCTTGACAGACAATCTGTTAGTTTTCCACAGACCTCTCTTTTAAAGACACATCCATGTCACTTATTTTAATTGTAGGCTTCAGGCAGCAAAGCCCAGAATGTGTGTTGCCATGTACATGCACACACACACACACACACACACACACACACACACACACGCATGCACGCACGCACTAGCAGCTGGAAACCCACTCCTTGGATGTAGCTCCTCCGAGAGCCAAATCTAATAATAGGAGAGGAACATTTCTTAGGGGAAGAATTAATTTATACACTTAATTACTCGGGATCCACTTCAAGCTTTCCGCCTTAACGCTCTTTCTTTTGGAGAGAGTTTTTAACTAAACACCGAGTGCTCTGACAGACCCCGAGGAGAGCCTGCCTCATTTAGATGGGGGGGCCTGGCTTCTTCCTAACCGCCGGTCCATGTAGCCCACTTCTGGACCCTCCAGGGGAGAATGGGGCAATAGTCATGGATCTGAGGCCCTGTGCCTGGTAACACTGGTTGGAATCGGGGTGAGCGGGGCTTTGGCTCAGTGCATTGTTATCTCTGGCTCCCTTGTTCTCTGGGGTTTCCAAATAGATTTTCCGCTGCACTGCAGAAATGATTTTGTCTGTCTGTTCAATATGGGGGCAACGGCCAGGCCCCTCCTCATTCAGGAGACCTGGGTCTGAGGAATGGGCTTTTTTTCCATTTTAGGGAGTTTATTTCATTTGCCAAATCTTGACAAAGAGTAGGAAGGATGTAGTCAATTACAAAATTGCACAGTAGTGGGAGAAGGGTTACCTCCACTGGATCAATGAGACCGGAGAGTTATTATGATCTTGTCAGAAAAGTGGATTAGACCATGGAGCCAAAGGGGCCAGGTAAGCTGCTCCAGCCCTCGGCGTGGTCTAACAGACTGGGAATCTGGACACCAGGCTTCCCAAGCCAGTTCAGGGTGCAGAGAAAGCAACTCCCTGTTCCCCAAGAAGATGCTAATGTCGGCTGGCAATTGTCCACATCGGGGACAAGGGGAGGGAATTTTTAAAGTGTGGGAAAATAGAATGGTGACTCCAAGGGACCACCTGATTCTAAGCAAGGACCGTCATCCTCTTGTGCCTCCTTTTCTATGTCAACATTCGGGGGTCAGCCATTGTTATTGATGGACCCTATTAAAGGTACACCTGATACCTGGGAGGGGTGAAATGCAAGACAAAATTAACATGTCATCACACTGAGAAGAATTTAGGTTCACTCTTTTCATGCCTTCATGGGATATTTTACTTAAATCATGATATCATGTTGAATATATCTTTTGGGGGGTCTTATCTTTCATTATATACCAGTATAAACTATATATGCTACTGAGATAATTATTATTTGCCTGGAGAAAATTAAATTGACCACTTATCAAGCCTCAGGAGAGAGGAATAAAATGATTTTTCTAAGCTTAGAAGAAATATAGAAACCTTCAGAGAAAAAAAGGTAACAGATTTGACTGTATATAAGAACAAAATATTTCTATGTATTAAAAACAAAAAAGGTAACCAAGGGATTGGGAAAATACTTTGACTACCACAAAAAGGCTTAAGATCTTTATTATTTAAAATGATCATATTAATGGGTAAGAAAATATGAAATCTCAATAAGCTAAAAAGATAAAGTATAATTCATGGAATAGACAAAACAATCAGTAAATAAGATATAGAAAAATCCTCAGCTTCTCTAGAAACCAAATAAATGTAAATTTTAAAAAGTATCATTTTTGTGTATATATATTTTAATATTTATTTATTTATTTGTTTATTTATTTATTTATTTTTGCTGTCTGGGGATGGAACCCAGGGACATTCTACCTCCAAGCTTCTTTCTTTCTTTCTTTCTTTCTTCCTTTCTTTCTTTCTTTTTATTTTTTTATTTTTATTTTTTTTGGTACTGGGGTTCCTGGAAGCCCTTCTACCTCCGTGCTACACTCCCAGATCTATTTTTACATTTTTATTTGGAAACAGGGTCTCCTAAGCCAGCGCGCGCAGCTGGCTTCTAACCTGCGCCATCTTCCTGTCTCTGCCTCCCAAGCGCTGGATTACAAGCATGTGCCACCATGCCCGGCTACATTCTTTATTTTGAAACAGTGTCTCACTGAGTTTCAAAGGGCCTCACTAAGTAGCTGAGGCTGTCTGGGAACTGTGATCCTCCTGTCTCAGCTTCCCAAATGCTGGGATTTCAAGCGTGTGCCACCAAGCCCAGCCAAAAAGAAATCTTTTTTTAAAAACAATATTTTTCTAATACCAGGAACAGAATTCTGAAACTGCTTCTGTTGTTATATTCCTAGCAGTCTTGTAAATAGATAAAACCCTTTCAGAAAGCAATCCAAAATCATAAAATTGTTTATATACCCTTTGAACCAGGAATCCCGCTTTTGGGACTCACCCTGAGAAACTACTTCAAAAGATGAAAAAGTTCCCAAAGATGTCAAGGTCTTTATTGCAGTGTGGCTTTTATAACAACAAAAACTGAAAACAACGGAAACCAACAAGAAGTGCTACATAACAGCCACTCGATAGAATTATTAGTTAATCTTAAGGATCCCTTCACTGTTAGATGAAGAAACAGTATACAAAATTGGAGATGCACTATGATTTCCAACATATAAAACATGCACATATGAAAAATTCAGAAACATACCAATAATGTTTTAGGCCACTACATTTACAATGTACCTACTAGAATAGATAAAAGAATTTTTAAAATAAAAACAACAGGCCACACCAAGTACTGACGAGTTTGTGAGTGGTGACAAGTTTCACACAGTGCTGTTGGAATGCTGGTGTCACAAAATCGTAGAGCCGATTTGAAAAACAACTGGCCAGCTTCTTTATCAGGCTAAAAATATATTTACTGTATGATCCTAAGCAATCCCACCTCTGAGTGGGAAATGAAAACACACAGTTACTAAGCCAGGATATAAATGCTTACAACAGCGTTATTCATAATTACTGAAAACAGAAGCAACTCAAATGTTCATCAACTCGTGACTGGGTAAACAGTGGTACATCCAATAATGCTCAGCTCTGACAAGGAATGAACTAATGACACAAGCAACATGAGTGAACCCCAAAGATACTATGTTAGGTGAAAGAAACTAGACATAAAAAACTATATATTATATTATTCTGTTTATATAACATTCTAGAAAATTCACAATTACATGGAAAGAAATAGATAAAAGGTTTCCAGAAGTTCCCCCCATCCTGGGTGGTAGGAGGGGATTAACTACACTAAGGAGCAGAAAGGGAATTTTTTTTTTAATGAAACTGTTTTATATCTCAATTGTGGTATTTTGGTTACATGTCTATATGAATTTGGCAAAAGTCATAGAACTCTATTGCTCAGAAAGGTATTTTTGTATGCGAATTATACTTCAACTAACTCTGCTATCCAAAAGAGCTATCCAGAGTCCTGAAAAAATAATATTATGGGAGATTCTTCCCTTTTCTCCATTTCCCAAATTTTCATACATAACTCTGAAAAATAAAAATATATCTGCAGGTGCATTATTGTCACTGGCATTGGACAATCTGTGACTGTAAGTATGGGCATATTCTCTATGATTTTATTTTAAAAGTCACTAACAAGAAACTATGTGAAAACCACTTTCAAATTCTGAAATTTCTGATTCAGGAGCCCACACTCCTACTGGCTCTATCTCTCTGGATTTTAAAAGCAGCTTTGTTTTTTCCTGGCTCTCAAATCCAGTGGCAAGTAGTACAGGAACCATCCACGATTAGCTTTAAAAGGAGAAGACTTGGAGGTATAATTTATTGCAAGAATGCAAGATTGGGTTAACATGTGAAAGTGTATCAATGTAATGTATATGATACAATGTAACCTACTATAGTAACTGAATAAAGACAAAATTCACATAAACATCTCAATAGAAATAGAAAATACATTTGATTAAATTTCAACATACTTTCATGAGAAGAAAAAGCTCAACAAACTAAGAATATAAGAAACATTTTCTCAACCTGAAAAGGGCATCTACAAAAAACTGACAATTAATATTATATCTGGTGATAAAAGACTGAATTTTCCGGGCGTGGTGGCATATGCTTGTAATCCCAGCATTTGGGAGGCTGAGACAGGAGGATCGCAGTTCACAGACAGCCTCAGCTACTACTTAGGCCCTTCACAATTCAGTGAGACCCTGTTTCAAAATAAAAAATAAAAAATAGGGCAGGGGTGTAGCTCGGAGGTTGAATGCCCTTGGGTTCCAATCCCAGACCCGCAAAAAAAAAAAAAAAAAAAAAAAGACTGAATTTTTTCCCCTTTAGTTAAGAAATATGATAGCTGGCCATGGTGATACACACTTGTTATACCAGCATTTGGGAGGCTAAGACAGGAGAATTGAAGTTCACGGGCAGCCTCAGCTACTTAGGCCCTTTGCAACTCAGTGAGACCCTGTTTCAAAATAAAGAATTAAAAAATAGGGCTGGGGGTGGTAGCTCAGAGGCAGAATGCCCCTGGGTTTCATCCCCAGGACTACGAAAGAAAGAAAGAAAGAAAGAAAGAAAGAAAGAAAGAAAGAAAGAAAGAAAGAAAGAAAGAAAGAAAGAAGAGAGAGAAAGGAAGGAAGAAAGAAAGAAAGGAAGGAAGGAAGGAAGGAAGGAAGGAAGGAAGGAAGGAAGAAAGAAAGAAAGAAAGAAAGAAAGAAAGAAAGAAAGAAAGAAAGAAAGAAAGGATGAAAATGTATACTCTTGCCAAGTCTATTCGACATTATACTGGAGGTTCTAGCCAGGCTGGTTATTTAGTCAAGGAAAAGAAATAAACTCATCATATAGAAAAAGAGATTTGAAACTATTTCTGTTTGCAGAAGACATAATCTTATACATAGACAATCCTTAGGAATCTACAAAAATAAATTTATGAGCTGGGTGTGGTGGCGCACACTTATACTCTTAGTACTTGGGAGGCTGAGACAGGAGGATCATTGGCTCACGGCCAGCCTCAGCTACTTAGTGAGGCCCTCCACAACTTAGTGAGACCCTTTTTCAAAATAAAAAATAAAAAAAATAGGGCTCTGGGTGTATTTCAGAGGTACAGTGTTCCTGGGTTCAACCCCCAATACTGCAAAAAATAAAAATTAAAAAATTAAAAATAAATAAACCTATGAGAACTGATGAATGAGTTCAAGAACTTGTAGAACACAAGACCTATACTGATATAAAATCAATTGTATTTATATACACTGACAATGAACAATCCAAAAGTTATATTACAAAAACAATCCCACCTGTAATAGCATTAAAAATAATAAAACACTTAGGAAGTAATGTAACAAAAAAGAAGTGCAAAAAATGCAAGAAATTAAATACCCAAATCAATGGAAAGAACCTATGTTCATGGATCAGGAGACTTAATAATAAAATGTCAGTATTCCCCCAATTTATTTATAGGTATAGCACAGGTCCTATTGAAATACCAGCTGCTATTTTTGCAGAAAACAACAAAACTGATCCTAAAATTCACTCTAGATGAAGAAGCAGAAACCACAGATGAACAAATTAGGCAACCTATCTGAGGGGGATGGAAGGGGGAGGAAGAAATTCCCTAATGTACATAATGTCCGTTTACAAAGATATCAGTTAATCACTAAACCAAAACATGAGAAGGAGCGAGGGGGGAGGGAATGAGATGGGAATTGGGGAAGGGTGATGTGTGCATGTATGCCTCTACCACTGTGTACCTCATTAAGATGTATGACTATAATGTACCAATAATAAATAAATAAATAAATAAATAAATATAAATTTATGTGGGGATGCAAGGGACCCAGAAGTGCCAGAACATTCATGAAAAAGAACAAAGTTGGAGGACTCACACTTCCCAATTTTAAAGTATATTATATGCCACAATAATCAAGATTGTGGTATTAGCATAAAGATAGACAAAGAGATAGGTGATAGATATAGATATAGATCTCAGATGAATAATATTGAGAATCCAGAAATAAACCTTTTCTTTATCACCAATTGATTTCCAACAAGATTGGTAAAACAACTCAATGAGAAAAGAATAGTCTTTTCAAGAAGCAATTCTGGGACAACTGGAGATCCATAAGCAGGTGAATGAAGTTAGACTCCTACTTCACATCATATGAAAAAATTAACTCAAAACAGATCAAAGATCTGAATAAAACACAGGTATAAATCTTCAACATCTTGGATTATTCAATAGTTTCTCAGGTATAATTACAATAACAAAAGAAAAGAGATAAGTTGAATTTCAACAAAATTAAAAATTTTCTGCTTTAAAGGATGCCATCTTGAAAGTGAAAAGACAGGAGAAATGGGCCATAGGAGGAACTCTAGGTGAAAAAGGAGAGCCTATAGAGGAACAAATAAGCCTAACTGAGGGGATGGGAGGGGGGAAGAGGGAAACTCTCTAAAGCACATGATGTACTTAAACAAACATATAGATGTCAGCTACTAAGCCAAGCATGGGAAGGGAATGGGATGGGGACTGGGTAGGGGCTAACTGGGCGATGTGTACATGTATGTCTACACAAGTTTTTTTTTAATCCCATTATGATGTATAAATATAATGCACCAATAAAAATTATTAAAGTGAAAAGACAGCTCACAGAAGATATAAAAATGACAGTAAGCATGTGACAATGATATTACTAGTCATTAGGTAAATGCAAGTCAAAACTACAATGAGATGTAACTTCATAACACTAGGATGACTATAATTGAAAGAATGGACAATAACTGTGTTGGTTAAAATATGAAGAAATTTCCGGTGGGGATGTAAAATAATAGAGCCACTTTAGAAGTTAGGTAGTTCATCAAAAGTTAAGCGTAGAGTTACCAAGTGACCCAGAAATTCCACTCTGAGGGGACTGAAAGCATGTCTATACCAAAGCCTGTTCATGAGTCTTTATCTTAGCATTATTCATAATAGCCCCAAAGAAAAACAACCCAAGTTTCTAGAAATTGATCAGTGGACAAACAAAATTTGGTATATACATACAAAAGAATATTGTTAGGAATCAAAAGGAATCTAGTATTGATACAAGTGACAACATGGATGAGCTGGGATACCTTGTGCAAAGTGAAAGAAAATACTCAGACCACAGATTGTATGGTTTCATTTATATGAAACATCCAGAATAGGTAAATCAATAGATTAAAAAAAGTACATTAGTAGTTTCCAAGAGCTGAGGAGAGTGCAGGATGAGCCAGTGATTCTATGATTATGGGATTTCTTTATGGAGTAATGGAAACACCCTAGAATTAGAAAGTATGATAGATGGATAACTTTGTGAATATATTAAGATCCAATGAATTATATACCTTAAAAGGGCAAATTTTTTGATATGTGAACTACTGTCTCAATAAAAACAATTAGGCTGAGGATAAAATACTAAGGAAAGGAACTGGAGGGGATTTGAGGCAAAGTGTATGATGTAAACATCAGACAGCCTATGGGTCTGAGGAATTGGCATCACCTCTAGAGCTTTCTTTCCATTAAGTTGTCCTGGAAGCAATGGGGTGTTGTGAAATGGGCATCATCATCCAACCCATACTGGATTCTTTTTTTTTTTTGCAGGTCTGGGAATGGAACCCAGGGGCATTTGACCTCCAAGCTACACCCCCTGCCCTATTTTTTATTCTTTATTTTGAAACCGGGTCTCACTGAGTTGCAGAGGGCCTCACCAAGTAGCTGAGGCTGTCCGTGAACCGCGATCCTCCAGTTCTCAGCCTCCCGAATGCTGGGATTACAAGCGTGCGCCACCACGCCCGGCCTGGATTCTTATATTAGTTTTTGCATTTAAACTAGCTTTGGCTCACCTTCTACTTTCCATAACTGAAGCAAAATACCCATCTGTATTTCAGCCATTCACAAGCACATCCCTGACTGAGTCTGTATTGAAAATATCTACTATACATGTTCTCCCATTGATTATAAAGTCTTTAAGTAAAAGAACTATTGCCCCAAAGTGTCCACACAGTTGAAGTGGTGGATGTGTATTACTGTGAATGAGGAGAGTCACAAAGTAGGTGTAACATATACCTGGTGTTCCCTCCTTCCCCCCTCCTTCTCAGGGTGACATAATGTTTCTTGGCACACTCCTTGACATAACTCTGGTGACCTGAGGGTCCTGATGCTGCTCCAGGGGACTCGGCTTATGCTCTGTGTCCTCCTCCATGTCACCGTGCCTCCTCACTATGAATGACTCCATTCCACATGACACCGAAGATGACAAATAAACTCATTTGTACGGGAATCCACCAAACCTCATTTATATTTAACTCTCTGAGTTGAGTTGTGGTTGAAAAGTTGGCAAGACAATTCACTCTGAGAACATTTGATTAAAGTTTAATTAATTGTTATTTTGCTGTTTTCCGATTTTAAAAACATCTTTTTTTTTTCCAGGTTGCAAAAATGATTTTGCAGGCTCTCACAAAGCACTCAGGGCCAAAGAATCATGTAGGTAGGCTCTGCCAAGGGACAAAGAGGGAGGTGTTTGGGGGAGCAGATAGTTCCTCCTAACCCCTAAAATATCTCCTCTAAGAGGCTTGCTCATTGCATCCATGGTTAAACCAGGCCTTTCTTTTTTAAATTTTATTCTTTATTTTTTTAAACAGGGTCTCACTAAGTTAAGGAGGGCCTCACTAAGTAGCTGAGGCTGCCTGCGAACCCAGATCCTCCTGTCTCAGCCTCCCATGTATTGGTATTACAATTTTGCGCCACCACGCCTGGCTCAGGCCTTTCTTTTTAAGTGAGAAGCAACCCTTTCATGTAGCACCTCAGAGATTCCCAGTGCCCACCCTGCTGCCATTTCCAGGTCCCAGTGCTGCCCAGCGGTGGCACAGGAGTGGGTACACATGTATTGACAAAGATAAGGAGAGATTCATGAACTCAGACGCAGATGCGTTCCCAACGCTGGACTAATCAGTTGGTTTTCACAAGCATTTTATTCCCTGTCATATCAACACCTACTTTAATGTTCAGCCTCAGCCCTGCAACAGCCCAGTTGATTGTGTTATTTGGTTTACTTTAGGAGGAGAGATGGAAAAGACTTCCGCCTCTCCTATTTAAAAGGCCAAAGCAAAAAACAAGTCATATAACAACCATAGCAGGCCCTGACAGCGTAGAAGAGCCTGCCAGCTGGGTTCAGATAATGCTTCTAAGAAACTAAATGACTATCTACCTGATTTTCTGTCTCTAATTAATTGGCTCTCACTACTAGGCAGCCTAGAGGGAAGACAAAGTTCTGGCTGGCACCTGGGGAGCGCAAGGAGTAGAAGCAAACCTCAGGGCAAGGGAGTTGGCTTTGGTTAGAGAGAGGGAAGACCGGGAAGATAAACAGGCTCCGTGGTGGGGTGGGGTAGCACCAGAATATAAATGTCCTAGGAGGTCTCACCCAGGAATGGGATATGAGGATTCCCAGTGGGCAGTGCAGCTGGCCCCGTGGAGGAACTGAGGTATTCAGCAATGCAGGGATGCAGGTTCATGTTAGCTTTGCTTAGGGTCTGTGATGAGGACATTCCTTCTATAGGAACTTATACCCATCTATTCTAAAGCCACCCAGCTGGAAGAGGCTAGCAGAAACAACTGGCCTGGTCTTAATCAATGCAAAGAGCACACTAAAGCTCAGAGGGGGAAAGTGACTTAGGGTACCAGGCTAAGTGCCAAGAAAGCCAGGATGTGAATTCAGGTCCCTTCAATCCTTCCCAGGGCTCTTGCCATGTGGTCATTCATGGTTCAGGGCCAGTGTCATTCCACTAGGCCACATCAGGCCATACAGCACATTTATGCTGTAACTAATGAGGAGAGGAAGCCCATTGTCTCTGTCTCTTCTCACTTGGAATCGTTCTGACTGGTTTTAAGTTGACAGTCACTGATTGTAGCCCCCTCCTCCCAGGTTCCCCAGGAAGGGAGGAGCAAGAATGTGAACTAAACCTTGAAGCATTAATATTGGAGGTCTGTATGCTCAGGCCCTGCCAGGGAACTGCTAGGGTTTGGGGTGTGCTATCCCGAAATATGGCACCTTGTTATATAAGAAAGCTGCAGAAGCAGGAAGTTCCTCCTGACTTCTTCCTACCCTTATCCGCTGAAGCAGGCCATGAAAAAACTCTCTGACCTTCCTCGAAGTAAGTCACAAGCCCTCACATGAGAGATAGCCAATAGAAAGGAGTATTCTATTCACTGAAGACACAGGAACATGGAAAAATCTGAGCCCTCAGGCCTTGCTAAGTTCCCCTATTTATTACTATGGGATCAGACCCCTTTGATCTTCCAATTATATTTCTCCACGAGTGCCTACTCTTCACCAAATCTAAGCATAGAAATACACAGGTGTCAATGTTTCTTTGGAGCTTCATTTCTGAGAGTTCTCACATCACATAAAACTTATATTAAATAAATTTGAGAACGGGTAGTGTAGTCTAATATAGAGCACCTGCCTAGCATGTGTGAGGCCCTGGGCTAGATCCTCAGCACAGTAAATAAAACAACACACACACACACACACACACACACACACACAATTAAACAAAACAAAAACAAATACACAGAAAATTTATATGCTTTTGTTTTTCTTTTATTAATCTGTCTTTGATTGTTGGACAATATGGCCAAAAAGATAATTCCTTTTACTCCTCTATAGAACTTACCAAGAAATCCCCTTTGAGAAAAGGGAGGGCATACCAGGGCAGGAAGTCAGGGGTGTAGTGCCAGTCAGAGAGGCTGCCCTGCTGTCTCACCTAAGATGCTCGTGAGCTGGCCCACCCCCATACGAGGTCCATTCAAGAAGCAGGAATCCTGTGGTTGGATTCTGGCTCTGGTAGTGCCCTGAATCAGTGACTGCACCTCTAGGCCCCAGTTTCCCACTTTTGAAATGAACGAACAAGAATAGACACTATCTCATAGCTATAGACTTATATGAATCTCACATTCTAGGGGGTTTCATTGCTTCTTATCTTAAAGCAGAGGACCCCAAGCTCTCTCTTTACCCTCTGAAGAAGAAGGCCATAACTATGCCTTCTTCTCCTTCATAGAAAAATGTATGGTAGGACTTTGATAATGTCTATTTCCTCTCTTCATCTAATATTCTCTCTTCAGCCCCATTTCTCACCCCTACCTACATCTTTCAGACTGCTCTTGCCAATACTGTTACACGGGCAAACCCCAAATCATTTCTCTGTTATTACCTTCCCCGAATTTCCAGTGACATTTGGAGAGCTAATCAATTCTTCTTTCTGAAAACATCCTTTCCTTGGCTTGTCAACTCTCTTTCTCTCCAGGTTTTGCTGCATCTCACCTAGCAATCTTTTTATGTAACTTCTCCTTATCATCCGCACTAGCTCTAGAGCCTAGGCTGTCTTGGAGCACAGCCCCTGGGCCTCTTCTCTCCTTTATCCACTTTCTAAGTGTCTCATCTAATCTAAGGCCTTAAACATCCACTTTATGTTAACAGCTGATGGTCTAAGTCTCCAGCAGCAGGACTCACTCCAGACTAGCATCTGAATGTCAGCTCCTTCTTCCCAGATGAATGATTAGCAATTGTCTTGAATTACAGTTGGTGAAAAGGAGAATCCTTGATTTCTTTCTGGCGGTGCTCCCTCAATCCTCTCCATCTCCATAACTAGCATTACTTTCAGTAATACAGAGACCTAAAAGTTGCCCTTGATTCTTCTCTCTCCTGTCAACCCCAATAACATTCAGAGAAAGATTCTATGAAGATTAATGCTGATCTCTGCAATGTGAAATCAAATACCATAGTAAATTATATGTGTGTTCAAGGAGGTTGGGGCAAAGGGTCAACTTTAAAGGCACAATGAAGAGGATTGTATGAGATGTTTCAAACTAACCATCTCTGGCCATAAGAACCAATAACAAGGGTAGTACCAATAAGGTTGAACACACAGTTGCTGGACAGACACCCTCGCAGAAATATTCTTTGTGTGAGGCTGCAATTCTTTATATGTGGAACATATTAAAAATGGTATACATTTAGACTGTGCTTGGTGCCCTCACCCCTCCTCCTGGTTCCCCTTCCCCCCTCCCAACACTGAGTGTCCAGGTTAACCATGCTATATTCATACTTTTACACACATTTGGGTATAGCTCCTCCATTAATCAACCTCAGCCTTCTTCCTCTCCTATCCTTCCATTCTAGCTTTGCTGAGATTTCCCCTCCATTATCTGGAGTCCCTCTGCATCCCCAATGCTCCCTAGTTTGGGCATATTAGAGAAAACATATGTCCCTTCTCTTTCTGTGCTTGGCTGATCTCACTTAACATAATGTTCTCCAGATCTTTCCATCTTCTTGAAAGTTCTTGGTGTTAGGAGCACATGCCTGAGCTCTCCTCCTTCACAAGCTCTCACCTTTATTTATTGCTACTTGTTTGTTGTAGGGTTTGGCAGAAGTGACTCCATTATGATTCTGGCTATTTCCACAGTCCCTCATCTCCACCTGCAGAGCATCAGCAAGGACTCAGGCACTAACTCATAGAGCCTCTAGTTCTAGTCTACTTCTCCAGGCCCCTGTCCATGCCACCTTCATCACCCACTGTTACCTCTCACCTGGGACACTGCAATACCCTCCAGACTGGGCTTCCTGCTTGCTTTCTTACCCCTCTAATCCATTCTCCCTGAAACAGTAAATCAAAGCAGATCACTTCTCTACTTACACACACACACACACACACACACACACACACACACACACACAGTATCCTTTAGCTTTCAGAATCAATCCACAGTCCTTAGCCTGATTTCCAGCTGGCTACCCAGTCTGGCTGGTCTTCATCTTCTTTTTTTTTGGGGGGGGGTACTGGGGGTGGAACCCAGGGCCATTCTACCTCCAAGCTACACCCCCAGCCCTATTTTTTATTCTTTATTTTGAAACAGAGTCTCACTGAGTTGCAAAGGGCCTCAGTAAGTGGCTGAGGCTGGCCGAGATTCACGATCCTCCTGTCTCAGCTTCCCAAATGATGGGGTGGGTCTTCATCCTTGACCTTGTCTTTCTCTTGGGCTGAGTCATTTCTGACGTGGGCCTTTGGATTGGCCATTCCCCTAGACCTTCACATGGTTGGCTCTTGCTTTAGTGTCACTTTCTCTGAGATACCTTCCTTGGCCACAAAACTCAAGTTGTCTTTCACAGCCCTCGAAAGCTGTGCGTATCACTTGTTATTTTCTGGAATTTGTGCTTACTTGTTTATATTTGTCTCTACCCCCCATTACTAGAATAGAAGTTTCCAGGAGGCAGGCACCTTCTCTACTTAATTCACTGCCATGTCCCTAGTATCTACATTAGCATCGGGCAAATGCAGGTGGGTGCTCAGTACGTATTTTGGGGGTGAATGAAATAAATGAATGCATGATAATCTCTGGGAATGGAGCTTATAAATTTTGGTTTACAATACATTCAGGAATTAAAATTGAGAACCACCATGCAAGAGGCCTAATGTATAGCTGAGGTAGGAGGAAGGAAATGAGTCAGTGTCCACTTCTAATATTTGTAGAGGGCAATGCTTTCTAATAAAACAAATCTCTAATGGAAAATGGCAAATTCTGTGACAAGTATTTAAAAGATATGAGTCAGTAGGGAGGGCGCTTTGTCTATGCAATTCCTGTAGCATAGAAGAATGTTGTCTGCATCTTCCATGTTGCTGGCTCTGCCTTTAGCGCAACAACTGGGAGATAAAGTGCCTTCTGTCTTCCTTGAAAGGAATCAATACTAAGAATGAGCGCTCGGCTCTCTCCAAAAGGTCAGCTTGACACCTGATTTCTCACGCTCCTCTCTAATCCCTCCTCCCTGTTAATGGGGTAGCCTTCTCTTTTCTGGCAGACAACTCTCAAGGAACAAATTTGTAATCCAATTCTGAGAAATATAGGGATTAAGATGGCACCTCAGGGTTCATTTGGTCTGGCCCCTTGAAGAATGAAATGGGTACAGAGCAAAGGTCAGCACCCAGGACACGAATCTATGTGAGCATGGGTACAAACAGATGTAAGTTGGGGTATTTGTAAGCAGTAAGATCAGAGGTGGAAAGATTCCCCCTGCAAGTACACACATGGTTGCACATGTAGCCCATGTCCCTAGTGGTGAGTGTGCAAAGGCGAGCAAAGAAGTGCTTGTGGTGTGTTCATGTGCATGGTACACACATGAGTGTGAGTGCATCTGTGCGAGACAATGCTTTGTCAGGGGTCTGTAACCAAGTAACCATGCGACTCTAAGCAATCACTTAATTTTCCCCATCTGTAAACTGGGACTGCTAACCAAGTCTTATGCATTTTACATGTTTATTGCTAGGATTAAACTGAGAGCATGGAAGGACGGATCTTTTTATTGGGGGGCTCCCAACACTTGAGTTCAGCTTGCAGATACCCCGGTTGGTCCACACATATGCCTATAGCTCGGCTAGGCAGGGTCAGCCCCACCCTTTGGTCTATCAGTACTGGCATGCCTCCTCACTTTAAGAAACCCTGATATACAAAAACAGAAGTCCCAAGCGCCAGCCAGACAATTAGCCTGCAGGGCGAGGTTACCAAGGGCGGGCTGGGATCTTATGGTTTGGAAAACATCTGGGCTCCCTGGACCAGCGCCCCACCCCCAACTCTTACTTCCCACCTCTTGAAAAGCCGCAGGGAGGAGGTGGATTATCTTTTTTTTTTTCTTTTTCTTTTTTTAATGAATAGGATGGGCTGTGGACGCCTGGCAGGCCCCATCTGTCCGCTGCCCCAACTCAATTTGATTCCCATTCACCCGCCTTTGTTTGCCTCCCTTTTCTGATCAGCAATCTCCTGGGGGGTGGGCATGCAAAGGCCTAATGTTCTCCATGGCTTGAAGGAGTTGAGACCCCCTCCTGCGTGCCCGCCTGCCCTGCTGCAGCCCTTGGTCCTGGGAGTGAGCCTCCTTCTCTGCTCAGCTCCACTGCAGCACAGGCCGGCCTGTGCTGTACTGTGGCCATGGAGGCGCCTATTTTTCATGTCACGGGGCCAGATTGCTGCTGCTGGGCGGGGCTGGGAATGTTAAATGCACCAACCAGTGTTGGGGTTTTCTACTGGAAGGAGGAGATGCCATGGGGCCCCGAGGGCTTCTGAGTGGGAACTATACACCCTGAGATGGCAGCTCCACAAGCCACCCTCCCCTCACCCCCTTCTTAATAGAAAGGATGATGAAAAAGCCCCAGTGTGATAATGCATCCACAATCACACAGCCATAGCACAGAGACCATTTTGGAACTTGCTATGACCTTTGGTGCCAGTTTTGTTTTGTTTTGTCTTGTTTAGTAAACTGCTATCCTGAGTGAAAAGGAACTTGCGGAGCTTCTTAGCTGAAGGGGCTAGCCCATTTTACAGATCATATTAGGACCAGAGCCCAGACCTCAGGACTCCTGGGACAGAATAGCTACTGCACCTGAGGTCAAGGTCATGGGGGGCTGTGGGAGTCAATCAGCCACTCTGCAAAGACCCTAGTCATCTGCCAAGGCTTAGAGCCATGAGTAAAGGCTCAGCAGAAAAGAAACAGTGCCTATCACCCTCCTACCAAAAGATACTCAGATGCAAAATCAGATGACAGCAGTAAGACTAGTCCAGAGGCCTCTGCTGTGTGGGAACCAGGCCAGATAGAGGCAGGGAGATTCACGTTAAGATTTGCTTGATCTGGGAAGCAGAGCTGTGCTGCCTGGGAGTGTGGGCAGAGCCCATTCTTGTCCTGCAGCAGATAGTAAAAGGTGTCTCTGCATCTTTCTTTGTATTCCGCTTTACATGGGACCCAATAATCTTATTTCAAGGAGTTCATGTTGCTATTATTATTACCATTAGTAGTAGTAGTAGTACTAGTAGTAGTAGTAGTACTGGGGGTGGAACCCAGGGGCTTTCTACCTCCGGGCTATACTCCCAGATATATATATATATATATATGTTTGGGGTTTTTTTTGCGGGTCTGGGGATGGAACCCAGGGGCATTTGACCTCTGAGCTATACCCCCTGCCCTATTTTTTATTCTTTATTTTGAAACTGGGTCTCACTGAGTTGCAGACGGCCTCACTAAGTACCTGAGGCTGTCTGTGAACCGCGATCCTCAGGTCTCAGCCTCCCGAATGCTGGGATTACAAGCGCGTGCCACCACGCCCAGCTTATTTTTTTGTATTTTATTTGGAAACAGGGTCTCACTAAGTTGCTGAGAGCCTCACTAAGTAGCTGAGGCTGGCTTTGAACCTGGGCGATCCTCCTGTCTCAGCCTCCCAAGCGCTGTGATTACAAGCACGGGCCACTATGCCCGGCATATTATTTTTTCAATGTAAGGCCAAGTGCGATAACTATAGGACAAAGAAGAAAGTTTCAGGGTCATGACAGAGATACAGGAAATGGGCCATAGAAAGATTACTTGCAGCGCTTGGTGTCAAGGAAGGTTTGAGGGAGAAGGAGACCTCTGTGCTGAGGTTAGGTGGTGGAAATGGGATGTTGGGGAAGGAGAATAAGGTACATTTTTGCAAAGGAGCAAGTCAGAGCAGAAGCTGGAACAAAGTCAAGTTCATGCTGTAGATAGTACCTGGAAAAAGATCCATGAGACTGGGCTGCAGCAAGTACCAAGGGACTGGGGCGAGTGAGCTGGGGAAGGAAGAGCTCCAATCAGAGTGAAGGTGCTCCACCAAGGGCCATGGAACCTCAGAGTAAAGGAAATGAGAAGTACTTGCACAAAAGCCGGGGATCCATTTAGTTCCTCAGCATAGCCCAGAGCATAAAAGAAAAAATGTCTCTGCACACGAAGACAGCTACTTCACATGCTTGTGGGCACTTGTGATCAATAGATACACAAATGCACTTAAAGGTATTATCCCATTCGTGGGTGTTTGGTCATTCTGAAGTTTCTTGGTTGACGGATGCTACATTCATAAAGAGTCCTTGGAGCCTGTGCGCATGAAAAGGTGTCCTCCCCCATATGACAGTCCTAAGTGTTTCCTAAGAGCGTCCTCTGAACCCTACCCAGCACAGAGGAGGATGAAAGGGTTTTCACACCTCCAGGAGATGAGACTCAAAGACACTAACAGAAAATGCCATGAGACAAACAACTAGGTGCCAAACCCAGTGCCAACCAGGGGCTAAGCACGTGCTGCAGACAAGGCAGTGCTGGGGAAACCCAGATGAGGCGCCTCTGCAGGGGAGTTAGCAGGACGGAGTTGATGGGCACTATCGGATTGGATTAATCCTTAAAAGATGTATGGTAATTGGATAGGTGGATGAGTGAAGGGTGCATGGGCTTCTAGTTAATTATTTATCTGTATCCATCTGCTTATTTATGTTTTCATTTTATGAAATTAAGAAAAAAGTTACAAAAAATGCAGGGCATAATATATCACAGACTGATGTACTCACCACCCGGACTGGTAGTTATGAGTATCATCTTATCTTTATTACTTTACTAAATATGGAAATACAATAGGTTCACACAGTGGCTGACTCCTTTTTCTCTCCCCACTGCCTCTTGCTGATCCCTTCTGTGACTCCGGCCACTATCATCCTGAATTCTTTCAGGATGTATTCTTTCAGTCCATTTCAAATGCTTTTACACACATCTCTGTATCTGTGAACAAATAGTAGTGTCTGTGAATAGTGTCATATTGAACATGTTGTTCTGCCAGTTTGTTTTAGTTTTGTACTGAATTATGTCCTAGTGAAACAGTGTTGTTTTTAGCTACAGTGCGGCATTCTGTCACATGAATAGGGCACAGTTCTTCCTGCAGTTATTGTCATAGAGAATGGCTTTCGTACTACCCCTTGCACATCAGTAAGGAAGTAGAGGGGAGTTACTGAGATCTATGGAATGTATAATTTTAGACTTATACTTGGACTAATTCGTCTTGCCCACCATAGTAAGTTTATTTTGTACATTTTGTTTTTCTTTATTTTTGCACTTTTATTGGTGCGTTGTAGTATCACATCACGGTGCAGTTCAGAGTGATGAACTTTATGTGCACAGCATTTGGTAAGCATCCCCCCAGCTCACAGTGAGCTTTAGTCAGACAATTAAAAATAGTAGAGAATGGATTATATTCATGTTTTATATACACCTCTGTTTACAAACATTGTTATATCAGAAATACAAAGCTACTTCCATTTACTTGGAAGCAGAATTTTAAATTCATTCTCTCTCTCTCTCTCTCTCTCTCTCTCTCTCTCTCTCTCTCTCTCTCCTGGTACAGGGGATTAAACCCAGGGGCATTCTACCTCCAAGCTACACCTCAAGCCCTATTTTTATTTTGAAACAGGGTTTCACTAAGTTGTGGAGGGCCTCACTAAATAGCTGAGGCTGGCCATGAACCTGTAATCCTCCTGTTTCAGCATTCCAGGCACTGGGATTACAAGTATGCGTCACCATGCCTGGCCAGAACTTTTAATTCTTGAGCTTGAAGAAAGAGAATAAATGAAAGTCTACTTCTTGAATAGAACACTTGTTCTTCTGAAATATGGATAGAAACTGCGATTACACTTCGGTTATTGTAAACTCGTACATATACAAACTTACTTTTTTTTTACTCTGAGCCTTCACACACACACACACACACACACACACACACACATATGTGTGTGTGTATGTATGTGTGCACATAGACATATATATACACACACATATATGTTGCCAGTGCCCTCTTTATTATACATCCATATACCCAGCATTGGCATATAGTACACACGTGTGCTTTCACTGATACTGTAGCTTGGAGTGTAGCTGGGAGCAACTCAGTAAAACCAGCTATAGCTCAGTGCTTATGCAGATAACAGTAGTGTGTGGAGCCAGACACATGCTCTGCTGAATTTGCATCTTGTCGGCGTTATCTTCTGACTCCGAGCTCATCATATCAAGAGTCCCATACTGGAGTCCTTCTTATACTTCTTATACATTAGAACTTCCATAATCTCAGAAAAATCAAGGTTTTAAACTGTTGCCTTCTTTCCCTCCAAGCACAAATTCACTTGTCATTTCTCTGTGGAGAAGATAGTTTGCATTAAATGGGGCCAGGGGTTCTTTTTTGAGCTGGGGCAGTAGGCAGTGGAGAAGAGGCGAAAAGTATCCTGAGAGCTGGGTAGGCAGGAGCCTTGCGGGTGGCCAGGCTGAGGGTGAGTGTCACTTGTAAGGTAGGCAGGTTAGACAGATGGCAAGTATTCAAAGGCAAAGGAGAGAGATGGTAGACCATGCCCCCACCCCACCCCACCCCGCCATGCCTCCAAACCTAAGGGGCTTTCCTTCCCCTATGAAGGTAAGTGCAGCACCAATGGACAAGCCCTGAATTAATTCTCCTAAGTGAAAAAAAAATAGAAATATTTCAACTATTCAGGGCTAGTTGAGCTCTTCACTACCCACAGTTCTCTGTGGTGCACCTGTAATTTTAAAACAATTAAAACAGGTGCCTGGAGATGCGAATGGCAGTAAAGGGCGCACCGCAGCGAGGTCATTATTTAAGTTTTCGAGCCATCCATCCCAGTAGAGGGAAGTCCTGCCTGGAATTGTACGGCCTGGTATCGGAGGCACGTTCTTTTCTTTCAAAGTATTTCCACATCCATTATCTCTGTTGATCCTCACAATACCCGGGTGAGGTGAGTTAGAAAGATATTGAGGCCCCATTTGGCAGAGGTTAAATGGCTTTACTGAGGTCATATATTCAAACAGCAATGCAATCCTGGAGCCTGGGCTCTGGACTGGGACATCTGGGATCACAAACACACACACACACACACACACACACACACAAATACACAATTTGGATTTTGTAGCTTTCTTTTTTCTTTTTTTTTTTAAGTAAGGCTTCTGTCCAACTAGGGATTGCAAGTCCTTGAGGGCAAGGTCTATGTTTTATACCCCTGTGAAGCCTCCATTTAAAGAAAAAGAAATTAATTAATTGCCCTTTCCCTCCCTTCCAGGATAGCCAAACCACTTCTGCCAGGGGTGAAGGACATTGTAGAAAATAAGAATACTAAACCTAATAGCCATCCATCAAGCCAGCTTGGACCTCCAAAGTTGGCCTGAATAATGACTGTTAATACTAATATGAATGGTTTAATGCTATTTTTGAAACACCCATCACCCGGCAGCCCCAGCTGGATAAGCTGCCTCAGTATCAGCACTGTCCTGCATGCAGGGGCTGCTGTCCAAGCACCCTGGGCAGTCCTTAGGAATCTGTTGAGAGCCTTCCTCGGCTTCCTCCTGCTTTTCTTTAACACTGGCTACTGCTGGAGTCCTTTCACTGGGTTCTGGAACACCTTCTTCATCCTCCTTTTCCCCTCTTCTGCTACACATACCCTTTGGCCAGTGTCTATTTCTAGTACTCAAATATGAACATGATATTTAGAATGTGACACAAAATGCAGCTGGCTAAACAGAACCAGAGGCTAAAACTGTAGCCAACCTCAAAAAGAATAGACCGAGGCCAGGCAGGACCTAAAGAAAGAGTGTTCTGGCACCAGATAGGGCAAGGCAGGGCTGAATTGACCAATTAGGTGGTCTGGAGATGTCCTCTGAGAACAGAGAGGATTCAAACACAGAGGAGGTAAGACAGACGCATCTAGCCTGCCTCTCCTCATTTTTCCTCTGCTTCCAACCCTGACAGCCTGCAGGCTTCCATCCTGCCTAGGCCTGGGCTGGCAGGCAGATCCTGGGGCAGGCCACTGCTTCCTCTTGGAGATTAGATCCCTCTGTCTTCATCTCACAGAGATGAGAAATTCAGTGGCAGACTGCTTTTCCTCCGCTTTTCCTTTCCTTTCAAAAGGCAGAACAAGGAGGGTTGGGATATGCACTGGGGTTTCCTGCAAAGCCCAGCCTGACTGGCTCCCGGGAGGATAAATGACTTGGGTCACCTCGCCACAATGTTACACAACTTGTCTGTGTTGGCTTCAGACCTCTGTGATCCTCCTCTAATTGAAATCACTTTCAGCTGACCTCCTCTGTAAGCCTGGAGCTTGTTGCTCTCTCTGCCCACAAAAGAAAGGGCTGTGCAAGTCGGGGGAAATCCTGGCTGGGAACTGGAGCTGCTAGTACCTGCATCTGGTCTTCTTTCTGCCACCAGCCCGAGCTCTGGTGGCCTTGGTCCTGCCCTTTAGGGAAGCGGACCCCTGACCCCAACCCGGGGTCACCAGCTGGAGGGGAGGCTCCAGCCAGGCTGGCAGTGCCTCTAGGGCATTTCACGGGGTCCTGTTTGTTGGCACTACAATTTGGGGTGCTATTATGTGTCCCATGGGGATAAGCCTGGGACGCTGGGCAGCCTATGTGGGGGATAAGCTCATGTTTGCCTGGCGTGGCCCTCCAGCCTGAAGAAATGAACAAAGCAGTCAGAATGAGAAGCCTAAACACTGTTTCACACATGAATCAAAGTATTTTTGCACCATTATAATATATTCTGATGTTCCCAAGAAAACAACCACCACGTAAATCAAGGGAAGTAAAATTCTTTTTCCACTCTGTCTTAAGTCGTTTACCATTTTGGCACATTAAAACACTCGAATGATGGCAATTTAACACATCTTCTATCTATACACACACACACACACACACACACACACACACACATGCACGCACACATGCACACACACACACACACACACACACACACGACAGATAGATATAGATATGCCCCAAATAATATACTTTTCTGTTTTTGCTACTGGGGATTGAATCCAGAAAAATTCTACCTCTAAGCCACACTCCCAGCCCTATTTTATTTTCAGAGTTTTACTAAGTTGCTGAAGATCTTGCTAAGTTGCTGAGGCTGAGCTCGAGCCTGTGATCCTTTTTTCTCAGCCTCCCAAATACTGGGATTATAGGCATGCACCACCATGACTGGCTCTAAATAGACCTTTTTTTAAACTATTATTTCAAAATATCAGATATAAAGTGATTCTAATAATATTCAGTTAATATAACTTAGTTTGAAATGCAAACTCACTTGTAAAGAGTAGATGTGTGGCTCACTGGCTTTGAGTGTAGACAGACCTGAGCTTATGAAAACACAATCTTTTATTAGTTTACTTTTATTCCACTTCTTTCTATAAATATACCACCAAAGTTGGTAGAAGATGGGAAATTATTAAAATCAAAACAGAAACCAATTAAGTAGAGAATAAAAAAAAATACAATCAACTAAACCAAAAGCTGGTTTCTCAAAAAAAATTAACAAGATAAATAAGCCACTAGCCAACATAACTAAGAAAAGAGAGAATCAACCCAAATACTAAGATAAGAATTGATGGAACTTGAGGACATTATGCTAAGTGAGATTAGTCAGTCACAAAATATATGAAATTGGATGCTTTCCCTAATATGTGAAAGCTAGGGAGAAATGGTAACAGGAGGAACTCTAGATGAAGAAGGAGACCCTATAGAGGAGTAAATAAGGCAACCCAACTAAGGGGATGAAAGGGGGGAAAGCACAGGATGTACTTAAACAAACATATCAAAGTCAATCACTAAGCCAAGGAAGGAGGGATGGGGAGGGAATGGGGTGGGGATCAGGTAAGGGCTAATTGGGTGATGTGTGCATATATGTCTCCACAAGTCTTTTATCCCATTAAGATGTATGACTACAATGTACCAACAAAAAAATTAAAAATTTAAGAAAAGAAAGAGAAGAAAAAAATCTTTCCTAACTTGTTGACTACCTACCATGCACCAACACTCTGTCATCTGTTCTACAAGCCATGTCTTCTTTAATTATTACCTCTACCCAGTGAGGTAGATATTATTACATCTACTTCACAGATGAAAGACCCGGGGCTCATTTAGTAAGCAAAATTTGAACAGAATCTATTTGACTCCACAGTAGGTGTGACTTACCCTAAAAACTTGTCTGTGTGTTTGGCTTTACTTTTACACATTGCCAGCTTAATTAAAGTCTTCTGTCTTAGCAAGTTTAGTGTATGATACTTGGCTGAACATAACTCCTAGATGTTAAAGCCAACATAAATGTCAATAGAATTGGACCAATAGAAAGATATTTATATCATTTTGAAAGAAATTAAGTGGTATCTGCATGAGGTAAAAATATATCATGTTCTTGATGGGAAGAATTTTATCATAAAAATTTCAATTCTTCCCCAAATTAGTGTGTAAATCTAACGAAATTCCAGTTGGAATTCAAGTTGGCTTTTATTGTATTAAATTATTTTTAAAAGTTGATATGAACCACTATTTTGTATCTCATTAAGGTGTATGACTACAATGCACCAATAAAAATTTTTTAAAAATTGATATGAAGAAACAAGTATCTGAAAAAGTTCAAGAAAAAGGATTTAAAGAATAGTTGGAAGAGGGTAACTTGATTGCTTACCACCTATATAAATAACAAGAATATGTAAAGAATGAGACTACATGAGAGTACAATGGAAAAACCTAAATAACAAGAATATGTAAAGAATGAGACTACATGAGAATACAATGGAAAAACCCAAACTGGATCCCAGTAAGAAAGGTAGACTTTTTATTATTATCATTATTATTATTATTATTATTATTATTATTATTATTATTATTATTATTATTTTGGTGGTACTGGGGTCTCTTAAGCTAGCGAGGCTGGCTTCAAACCTGCGCAATCCTCCTGTCTCCGCCTCCCAAGCGCAGGGATTACAAGTGTGCACCACCACGCCTGGCAAAAAGGTAGACTTTTTAATAAACGGTATTAATAATCTGTTTAGAATAAAATACAACTAGATATCCTGCTTCACATGATATTTTTTTTTAAATTTCCCCTGGATTAAGGATTTAAATGTAAAATAAATAATAAGTAAAAACACAAATTTATTATAAAAATTCATGTCACAATAAAATCTATATGCACATGTAATTCATAGATAACTATGATGGGTAAACAGATCTCCCAAGGTTTTTGGTTGAAGGAATGGGTATGGTAAAACAGCAGACATTTTTACCAAGTCAGGAAACTTAGAAGCTGTAAAGTAAAAGATAGGCACATTCAGCTATGTAAAAGGTAACATAATACTGGGATGGTAAAAATGTCATAAACAAAGGTCAATTATATAGTGGTGCTAGTGTCGGATATGAATTGAGTATGTACCCCAGGGATTTATATGCTGAAATTTAATTCCCCATTTTGAAGTGCTAGAAGACCGTAAACAATATTTAAAGGTGGATTAGGGTTAGATAAGGTTATCAGGGCAGAACCACTATGACTAAAGATTGGTGACATGATAAGAAGAGGGAAAGAGACCAGAAGAGACACATGAGTGGTACCTGCCTCTTGCCAGGTGATACTCTATGCCACCTTAGGACTCTGCTAGCAAGGCTACTACCAGATGTAGGCCCTCAATCTTGGAAACTCAGAACCATGAGTCAAAATAAACATTTATTTATTTATTTATTTATTTATTTATTTATTTAGTGATACTGGGGATGGAACCCAGAGGCATTCTGCCTCTGATCTATATCCCCAGCCCTATTTTTTATTTTCATTTTGAAACAGGCTCTCACTAGGTTGATGAGAGTCTCACTGTGTGTTGATGCTGTCCTTGAACCTGCGATCCTCCTGTCTCAGCCTCCCAAGTACTAGGATTACATGTGTGCACCACCACGCCCAGCTTAAACCTCTTTTTAAAATAAAGTACCCAACCTCAGATATTTTGTTATAGTAGTTCAAAATAGGCTCATATAATAGGAAACTATTTTCAATGAGAATGATGGATAACATGTTAATATTTGAAATGTGCCAAAATATATAGAAGAGCAAATAAGACAACCTAACTGAGGGGACGGGAGGGGGGAAGAAGGAAATTCTCTAAAGCACATGATGTACTTAAACATGTCGAAGTCAACCACTAAGCCAAGCATGGGAGGGAGGGATGGGGAGGGAATGGGGTGGGGATTGGAGAGGTTGGGTAGAGGCTAACTGGGTGATAATGTGCATGTATGTCTACACAAGTTTTTTACCCCATTATGATATATGAATACAATGCACCAATAAAAATTTTAAAAAATTTATGGTAAAAAAAATTAATAGGCCTCTCTCTGTCTCTCTCTCTCACACACACACACACACACACACACACACACACACACACGGAAAACAAAGGATTTAAAGAAATAATTCAGAGAAGTTCAAATTCAAATGTCAATAAAAATATAAAAAGATGTCTAACTTCTCTAATAGTCAGATATAAATACAAATAAAAGTAACAATGAGATATTATTTCCACTACAAAAAATCTGGCAAAAAATTTTAAAATGTGGTAACTCATATGGATGACAGAAATGTTGTGGCAAAGCACCCTCTTACATATTATTAGAGGAATTGTGACTCATTATATGATTTTAGAAATGAACCAAGCAGTAATTCTTAAAATGTAAGATACATATACCCTTCAACTGAGTGATCCCATTTCTGGGAATCTATCCTTGAGAAACAAATTTTCAGTAAGAAAGCATTTCTTTAAGTTTAAACATGGTTATATCAGCATTATTTGCAACAACACACATTTGAAAACAAATGTGTGAGAAATAATTTAAAAAACTGGAAAATTTCTACTATAAAATACTTCCAGCTCTCTCGTGCTCCCCCTCCTCTCTCTCTTTCTCTCTTTTTTGTGCTACTGAGGATGGAACCCAAGGGCATTCTACCTCCAAGCTACACCTCCAGCCCTACTTTTATTCTTTATTTTGAAACAGGGTCTCATTGAGTTGCAGAGGCCCTCACTAAGAAGCTGAGGCTGTCCATGAACAGCAATCCTCCTGTCTCAGCCTCCCAAATGCTGACATTACAAGTGTGCACCACCATACCCAGCTCAGCAATGTTTTTAAAAAGACAAAATAAAGAAATCTCTGGAATTAAATGAAAATAGAGACACAACTTACCAAAACTTATGGGACACTTTGAAGGCAGTGTTAAGAGGAAAGTTTATAGCATTGAATACCCACGTAGGAAGAACAGAGAATCATCAACTAAACAACCTAATGACACATCTCAAGGACCTAGAAAGACTGCAATAGTCTAATCCAAAAGCCAGCAGAAGGCCGGGAATTATTAAAATCAGAGCAGAAATAAATGAAATAAAGAAAATATTCAAAGAATCAACAAAACAAAAAGCTGGTTCTTTGAAAAGATTAATATGATTGACAAACCCCTGGCTAACCTAACCAAAAGAGAGAATACACTCAAATTATTAAAATCAGAAATGAAAAAGGAGACATCACCACAGACAGTGGGGAAATTCAAAAGATAATCAGAAACTATTTTGAAAATTTATACTCCAATAGACTGGAAAACATGAAAGAAATTGATAGATTGCTAAGCACATATAACCTACCTAAATTGAACCAAGAGGACATAGCAAACCTAAACCAACCAATAGGCAGCAAAGAAATAGAAACGGCAATAAAAATTCTGCCATCAATGAAAAGCCCAGGCCTGACAGGTTTCCAGCTGAATTCTACAAAACCTTCAGTGAAAAACTAATCCCAATACTTTGCATCTTGTTCTGGGAAATTGAAAGAGATAGAATTCTCCCAAATTCCTTCTACAAGGCCAGTATCACATTAATCCCAAGACCAAATAAATATACCTTAAGGAAAAAAAATTGCATACCAATATCCTTGAACATAAATGCAAAAATTCTAAACAAAATACTATCTATACACATTCAAAACCATATCAAGAGAATTGTGCACCACGACCAAGTTGGTTTCATTCCAGAAAAGCAAGGCTGGTTCAACATATAAAAATCGATACATGCTATTCACCACATAAATAGAACTGAGAACAAAAACCACATGATCATATTAATAGATTCTGAAAAAGCATTTGACAAAATCCAACACCCATTCATGTTAAAAAAAAAACACTTCAGAAAATTGGAATAGAAGGAACATATTTCAACATCATTAAGGTAATATAAAATAAACCCAAAGCCAACATCATACTGAATGGGGAAAACGTGCAAGAATTTCCTCTAAAATCAGGAACAAGACAAAGATGCCCACTATCACTAATCCTTTGCAATATAGTCCTCAAGACTCTTGCCATAGCAGTAAGAGAAGAAAATTAAAGGAATTCAAAAAGGAAGAGAGGAATCAAAACTATCCTTATTTGCAGATGACTTGATCCTTTATCTAGAAGACCCAAAGAACTCAACCAAAAGACTACTGAAGCTGATTAACCAATTCAGCAAAGTTGCAGAATAAAAAAATCAATCTAAAGAAATCAGTTGCTTTTCTATATGCCAATAATGAATCCACAATAAAAGAAATAAAGAAAATAATTCCATTCACATAACCTCAAAAGTAATAAAATACCTAGGAATGAACCTAACCAAAAATGTAAAAGACCTCTACAATGAAAACTAAAAAACATTAAAGAAAGAAATTGAAGAAGACTTTGGAAGATGGAAAGATCTCCCTTGCTCATGGATAGGCAGAATAAATATCATCAAAATGGCCATTCTGCCAAAAGTGATCTACAGATTCAATGCAATTCCTATTAAAATACCAATGACATTCTTCATAAACCTAGAAAAATCAGTCATGATTTTTATATGGAGAAAGAAAAGACCCAGAATAGCCAAAGCAGTCCTCAGCAATAAGAACCATGCAGGAGGCATCACAATCCCTGACTTCAAATTATACTATAGAGGTAGTAGAAAAAACAGCATGGTATTGACACAACAACAGGCATACTGACCAGTGGAACAGAATAGAAGATACAGAAACAAACCCACACACCTATAGTCAATTGATCTTTGACAAAGGGACCAAGCTCATATGCTGGAGAAAGGACAGCCTTTTCAACAAATGGTGCTGGGAGAACTGGCTATCCATTTGTAGAAAGATGGAACTAAGTCCTTACCTCTCACCATGCACAGGAATCAACTTGAAATGGATTAAAGATTTAGAAATTAGATCAGACTGTGAAGTTATTAGAGGAGGGCATAGGCTCAACACTCCACCATATAGGCACAGGCAATAGCTTTCTCAACAAGACCTCCAAAGCACAGGAAATTAAAGCAAGAATTAACAAGTGGGATGGCATCAAACTAAAAAGTTTCTTCTCATCAAAGGAAACCATCAAGAACCTAAGAGAAAGCCTATAGAATGGGAGAAGATCTTTACCAGCCACCACTCTGATAGAGAGCAAATATCCAGAATATACAAAGAGCTCACAAGGCTCTACTCTAGCAAAACAAATAACCCAATCAAGAAATGGGAAACTGAATTGAATAGACACTTCACAAAAGAAGAGATACAAATGGCCAATAGATACATGAAAAGATCATTAGCCATCAGGGAGATACAAATCAAAACTATGCTGAGATTCTATCTAACCCCAGAGTGGCAAGCATAAAGAAAGAAATCAAATAACAACAAATGCTGGTGAGGATGTGGGGAAAGAGGAACTCTTTTACACTGTTGGTGGGAGTGCAAACTAGTTCAGCTGCTATGGAGATCATTGTGGAGACTCCTTAGAATACTGGGAATGGATCCACCATATGATCCAGCTATATCTCTCCTGGGTATCTTTCCACAGGGTTTGAAATCAGAGAACTACAGTAACTTATACATACCTATGTTCATAGCAGCACAATTCGTAATAGCCAAAATATGGAACCAACCTAGGTCTCCATCAACAAATGAATGGATTGCAAAATTATGGAAAATACACACAATGGAATTCTATTTAGCAATAAAGAAAAACAAAATCATGTCATTCGCAAGAAGATGGAAAGACCTGGAGAACATTATGTTAAGTGAGATCAGCCAAGCACAGAAAGAGAAGAGACATATGTTTTCTCTAATATGCCCAAACAAGGGAGTATTAGAAATACCAGAGAGACTCCAGATAATGGAGGAGAAACCTCAGCAAAACTAGAATGGAAGGATGGGAGAGGAAGAAGGCTGAGGTTGATTAATGGGGGAGTTACATCTGAATATGTGTACAAAAAAGTATGAATGTAGCATGGTCAACCTGGACACTCATTGTTGTGTGGTGGAAAGGGGAAATAGGGGGAAGAAAGTACCAAACACAGTCTGAATGTATGCCGTTTTCAATATCATCCACATAAAAATTAAAAAGGCAAAATGTAAAAAGTTGTTTACCTTAATAAAATCAACATGAATGATATGACTCACTGTATGTAAATTATCTGTGTGTGCATAACTATACATGGAGAGTAAAATATGAAATAATATTCACTAAATATGATGATATGTTCATATACCAGATAGTGTAGATATTCCAATTCTTCCCAAATTAATCTGTGATTCAATATAATCCCAGTGAAAATATCGGCAGGTTATGTGTGTGCTGACGCCCATGTACATATGTATGTGCTTGTGCAAATTGAAAAGCTAATTCTAAAATGTATATAAAAATGTGAAAGACAAAAAATGGCTAAAACACTCTCGATTTAAAAAATGCAAGATGAAGGGATCACGCACTACTAAATACCAGGACTTAAAATTTATGAAGCTTCAAAAATTAACACAGTACAATGTTGCTGCAAAGAAAGATAAGTGACCCAATGTAGTTGAGTAGATTGTCTAGAACAGGCAAACATGTGTATGGATACTTTATTTATGACAAAGGTGAATTGCAGAGAAATGAGGCCTTTTCAATAAATGATATAAATTCTATTGAGTATTTTGATATAGAAAAAATGGAAAAAAAAAACTTGACTTCACACTCATACCATACACAAAAATAAATTCCAAATGGATTGTGGCTGTCAATGTTAAAGGTAAACCAATAATACTTCTAGGAACATATTTTTCTTGATCTTTAGGTATGGAAAAGATTTCTTATGTCTGATACAACACCCACTAACTATAAAGGAAACTATTAGTATATTGGGCTACATTAAAATTAACAACTTTTGTTTATTAAAACAAACTATTAAACAGATCACAAAATGAGAGAAATTTGTAACATACAAAAAGTAATGAAGAACTCAAAAGCAGAATACATAAAAGAACTCCTACAAATCAGTAAGCAAAGATAAACAATCCAATAGAAAAAGAGCAGGAAATATTAACAGAAATTTTACAAAAAGGACATAAAAATGGTCAATAATAGGTAAAAAGGTACTCATTCATATTAGTCATCATAAAAACTTCATGATAAGATATACATACTCTTTGAATGGATAAAATTAAAAGTGTCTAAAAGGATTAGAAGAAAATGAGTATTAAATGTTGATGAGAACATAAATTGATACAAACATGTTGGAAAAACCAATGCTACCTGAGAAAGTTAAATGTACCTACATACCAGAAAGAAGCCATGATAAAGCTGGATGCTCACTTAACAGAATGTGGTCACACGTGCAAAATAAATCACATACTGTAGCAGAGAATCTGTACTATTCCAAAACCCAAAACAAAATCCCCCTCAATAGTAGAATAAATAAATAAATAACTGTATTCTGACACTGGAATATTGTCAGACAACAAATGACAGCTATATTCCACAGCATAAATACATTCTCATGTAATGTTGAATAAAAAGCTAATTACAAAGAAACATTCTGAATTATTTCATTGATATAAAGACAAAAAAACAAAACTAGTTTATGGCATTCAAAGTCAGCGTCTTATTGATCATTGAGTAGGAGCACAGGAAGAGGGACTAGGAGGTGGTATGGGTACTTCTGGGGAGCTGATTCTTTCCTTGCTTTTCTTGGGTAGTGCATATATGGGGGCTTATTTTGTAATAATTCATGAGCGGTATATGTGTGCCTTGTGAAAGTTCCTATATTTGTGTTTTACTTCACTAAACAGGTTAAAAACAATTTTAATGGCAATTACCCCTGGGGATAGAATTTTAAGTAACTTTTGGTGGTACTGGGGTTCCCGGAAAATCTTCTACCTCTGGAATACACTCCCAGACCCATTTTATATTTTTTAATTGGAAACAGGATCTATTAAGCCAGCAAGGCTGGCTTTGAACTACCATGATCCTCCTGTCTCTGCCTCCCAAGCACTGGGTTTACAAGCCTGCGCCACCATGCCCGGCCTTATTTTCTATTCTTTAAGTTATTTATAATACACACGCATTGCTATATGATTTAGAAAAAAAAATTATAATGCTATTTTAATTGTGAAGATAGATTATTAAGGTCCATAACTACAAAGTTGTTCATTTAATCATTTGAACTAAAACTAGGGATTCTACCACAAATGTAGTCTTTTGAAAAGAGTAGGAATTGCCATGTTTAGTGATTGAATGGTTATTGAATCCATTGTTTCAATAGTAATTGAATCCATTTTGGTCTTGAGAGAGACCTTCTGCATCTCTACCCCTGCCATGAGTGGACACTACTGCACCACACTCTTCCACACAGCACAGGGCCAAGTGTGATGGAAAGAGACTGGGCAGGGCAACAAAAGGATTTGGCTCAAGCGCTAGATCTTCAGGAAGCTTCCAACAGTATGCTATCAGGCAAGCTATTTCACGAGGTAGATCAACAACATCCAGACTTAATCATTTCTATGATCTCTTCCAAGTCTACTATGCTATGTCTTCATAACTGAAGTAAAGTTGAAATTGTTGGAAAGTTGAAAATGCCTTGGGCGACACCAACATGTATTTAATACTGACCATATAACAGATGCCAAAGCAGGGCCAGGGATATGCTAGTAAATTAGATCACAAGTTTCCTACCCTTACAGGGTTTACACTTGAGAATAGAAGGCAGGCAATAAAAAATAAGTGAATAAATAACAGGATGAAAACCTTCCTCTGCTAAATTGTTGCTAAGAGGGCAAGATAAAGACCAATTATTGGATTTGGCAGAAGGAAGGTAAAACTGGAGACCTAGATAAGAGCAGTTTCAGAGGTATGCATAGACAGAAGCCATCTAGGGTACAAGATAGGAGTTGAAGAAGTGGAGATGTTTACATACACACTTCAGAAGTTTTTTTCTGGAAGGGGGTTTAGAAAGGTCAGTTGGCAGCTAGAGAGGGAAGCAAGATTAACAGGGTGGTATCTGTTCACTTAGGGATAAAACCTGAGCACAGTGGTCTATTGGTACATTGATGGGATGACCTGGGAGAGAGGAGACATGGATAATGGACAGGAGACTACACAGAAAAAAGCAGAAGACAGGGCTTCAGCACCAACACACAGACAAAGGGGTCAGCTTTCAGTGGAGAAAGGCAGCTTTTCAATGAAGACAGAAGGGAAGAGAAGATGGTGCAAATCCGACTGATGCTTTTGTGGAGAAAAGATGAGGGAGCCCAATCAACTGCTTTTCTGTTCTTACTGAAATATGAGGTGCGTTGGTCCACTGGAAAGTGATATGAGATTTGTGAAGACAGCTATCTAAAAGAATTGCTAGGTGTACTTAAAGAGAAATAAAACTGCTGGTCAGTGTTGGGTTCAAGTTTATAATCATAAAAACTCATAAATACTATAGAGAACTCACAGGAAAATTTCTCCTCTGAGAAATAATATAGTAAGACCCAGACTCTCCTGATACTCTATGACTTTCTAAGCAGCCATTGATCTTTTCTGTAAAATGCCTTAGGACTAATGATCTTAGTCCGGTGTCATTCAGTCTAGCAGCTAAGAAAGAGCTTTGGGGAACTATTGTATTGAATCCAGTTGGTCAAATGGTCAAAAAAAATTCTCAGATGAGGGTGGAGTCATTCTAACCATCCATCTATCCATCTGTCCATCCACTCACCATTCACCCATGCACACATTTGTCCATCCATTCATCCATCCCATTACATTACATTTCGGACCTCATTTTTTTGTGGTACGGGGTTCCTGGAAGCCCTTCTACCTCTGGGCTACACTCCCAGACCTATTTTATATATTTTTTTTAATTTGGAAACAGGGTCTCTTAAGCCAGCGAGGCTGACTTTGAACCTGCGCGATCCTCCTGTCTCTGCCTCCCAAGCGTGAGGATTACAAGGTGTGCCACCACACCTGGCTTGGGCCTCATTTCTGAACCATACATTGAGTGCCAGAATAACATCATTCTAGTTATTTGATAATAAGTTACTTGGGAATTCAGTGAATAAATTTGTTCAACAAGTGTTTGTTGTGCATCACGTATTTTGAGCTCAGCCTTTTGCTGAGGGCTATGGAGAACGTAAGAATGCCAAAGGAATTCTGCCTATTCTCAAGAATCTTAGTCTAGATGGGAAGATTCTTTCATCTCAAAGTAAAAAACTAGTGTTACATTGTGGTGCTGAAGGCAAGGCCTTTGCAGAGGATGCTATGAGAAGGAAGCTCAGAGTACACAAGGCCATCTTTAGCAGGAAAGCAGGATCTGAGCTAGGCCTGATTATCTTGGTTCTCATCTTCAGAGAGGGAAAAAAAAGACCCAAACTTGAAGAAATAGTGCAGTATTAGAGTGCAGTCATAAACATAAAACATTAACATGTAATTCCCTTATGCTTTTGAAAAATTACTTCATAAACGCAAAGTAAAATATTTTTCCCTTTTTATTACCTGACAATTACATATTAAGAATTTCTTTTTATGTTTAAAAACATATGCAAGCCGGAGAAGGCAGACGCCAAAATGTAATTGCTTTCCTTCTATAAGAATCAGATGTCATTTTCTTCCAACTCAACTCTGAAAAGAGATAGGAAAAAGCAAATTGTTGTATACATTAAATTTGGAAACATCTGATAGCTTTCCTCAATTAAACTATTTAAATGGAAAAAGATTGCTGTACAGCTCTATCATATCCCACTGAATAAAACCTCAGCTGAGGCAAATTGGCAGTGGCAGGTACCAAATGCATCGGCAATAATGAGATTGGACAAGCCAGTG